>NC_056524.1:121206669-121276719 GCF_019175285.1 Sceloporus undulatus
TTATTATTATTATTATTATTATTATTATTATTATTATTATTATTATTATTACTCAGACCTCACAATTCAGTGTTTGCTGTCCTTAAAGGGCAGTTCAGGATCTCTTTACTGCATCTTCCTTCCACCAAGGGTGTGTATATTCATGCCAGCAGAGTCCTCTGGCTATTCAGCACCATTGGAAAGACCATAGGGTTCATAGGCCCTGATCTGTGAGAACCTGCCACAAGCCTGTGTCTTTTTGTTCTGAAAGGGAGTTCTGATAGAACCCTCTTTAATCCATCTTCCAATTAACAACATATTTTCAGCAAAATGTAATTTGTAGTCATCAGACAAAACAACCTTCCTCAAAATTCTTCAGATTTTTATGTAACCAGGATCTTCCAAATTCCCCTTTCATGATGTTTTAAGTGAAATATTTTCCCCTCAGACTTCCAGACTTCCTTTTGCAAGAGCAGGAGCCATTAAGTTAATCTCAAATTCTGGATTATGAGACCATAAGAGAAACACTGCTGAACTAAGACAAAGGTCTATCAAGTCCAGATAAGAGCCAATCAGAGACATATGAAAAATAATCATGGACAATAGTACTGCCCTCATGCATGGAAGTTACTTTTAAGCAGCTAATATTTAATGGCTAAAAAGAAACTATTGTTTTCTATATGTGTCCACAGTCTAATAATAATGGAAAAGAAATAGATTGCCTTTGCCACTGATGGAGAGGCATGAAAGCAAATCCCATAAAAAGGGTGTGAACCCCACATTAATTACATTTAAAAAATACAACTAAGTTTATAATATAATATATAATACAATATAAACTTGTTTTTAGTCTGCAACCCCACACAAAAGACAGAAGGCAGTGGCCTTGATGTTTGGTTCCCCCCCCCCCCACATACACACAAAACAACAATAAACTTTGCAGATTGCAATCCATTTTATTTCCATTTCCTGAGTGAACACAATGGTACTTACTTCTAAGAACATATGTAGATTATTGCACTGTTAACCTTTTAAATAAAGGTAAATTTATTTCAAAGCTATTTACTTCAAAGATCATCAAAGCCATTGTGTTCCCCATCACCATGTATGGATGTGAGAGCTGGACAGTAAAGAAAACCAATATAAAGAAAATGAACTCATTTGAAATGTGGTGCTGGAAAAGAGCACTGAGAATACTTTGGACAATCAAGAAGATTGTCCTAGAACAGATCAAGCCCGAACTCTCCCTGAACGCCAAGATGACTAAACTGAAGCTGTTGTACTTTGGTGACATCATGAGAAAGAATTAATCATTAGATGCTAGGAAAGGTACAAGGCAGTAGAAAGAGAGGAAGACTACATGCTAGATGGTAAGACTTGATCAGAAGGCCACAGGCCAGAACCTGCTGGATCTGAGCATAACAGTTGAGGACAGGAGTTTGGAGATGTCTCATCCACAGGGTCACCATGAGTCAGGATTGACTTGAGGGCATTTAACAACAACAATAATATTCTGCATATGTGCACCTGGAAAGGTACTCATATAGAGTTGTGTTTTTTTAAACCACCCAGAAGTCAGCTACTTTTGCATAGGAAAGGATATGCTGGAGAATTATTACTGACTTTTGTATGTACACATACATATAGCATCACTGCTAATAACAGTACTTTAAAAGTACTTTTTGAGCATACAGGGTATGTTTTCTACATAAACCACCAATCTTTACATCAGTTCTAACCCTGAACCAGATCTGAGCATATGAATCTTCCCATGTTGCTGATGGAATATTGCAGAAGGCATCTAGACACCATTAAACTATGAGTCCTATAGCCGCTAAGCCCTAGTTCTTTCTGAGTCCTGGTGGCACAGTGATTAAATGCTGGTACTGTAGCCACAATGTTATGAATTTGATCCCAGGGCTCCAAGGTTGACTTGGCCTTCCATCCTTTCATAGGCTGGTAAAATGAGTACCCAGCTTATTGGGGGCAGTTGGCTTACAGATTGTAAACTGTTTAGAGAGTGCTGAGTTCACTTTGAAGCGATATAGAAATGTAAATGCTATGTTAATACTAGTACTTTTCCTTCTGGCCTGAGAGGATGGGGCCCTTGCTTACTCTAGCTATGAAGGTGATGGTGGTGATTGTTGCTGCTGGTGGTCTATTCAACAGGCATATCTTCCCCAGGAATGGAGCACAGTTAGGGATCTTGCTAGAGGCATGTACACATTTGTGCCTATGTTCAGTCACCAGCAATGGCATTTTACAGCAACAGTTACAAGCACAGAAAACATATGAGGAAAATGAGTTACTGATAGGTTGTTAAAGAGAGGAATCATGGGATGCATAAAACAGTGGCATGCAGGTTATTTGCCATGCATTAGATGCATAGAATCTTTAAAACAAACAAACAAACAGCTTTATTTATATACCGCTTCATACTGAACTAACAGTGTCTAATCGGTTTACAGCTGTAAGCTAATTGCCCCCAACAATCTGGGTACTCATTTTAGCGACCTCCTCGGAAGGATGCAAGCCTGAGTCGAGCTTGAGCCCTTTCACTGGGATTGAACTTGCAATCTTATGGTTTTGAGTGAGTGGCTGCGGTACAGACATTTAACCACTGCGCCACAAGGGCTCTTTAAAAAAAACCACAATCTGCTTTCTGTCTATAAGGAGCCTAAAAGGTATTGTTCTGAGCAGGAAGCAGGTGTGTGTGTGTGTGTGTTTATTGTGTGTTTGTGCGCTGGTCAGCCATATCATGACTAATAGCATGATTTGCATAATGAGCAAATCTGACTTTCTAGGACATTATCAGATGAACCTTGATCTCACCTTGGTCTATTTGCAAGATCATTATTTTAAAAGAACAGAAACACAATAAGTTTTGAGCTTTTATTATTGCACATCCCCCCTTAACTCTACCTTCCTGCCTTATGGCCTACCCAGCATGCCTTTCTCTTTTTTCTTTTCTTTTGTTTTAGAAATATAATGCAATTCTGGAGTTATGGGAACATGATTTAGAGGACAAAGTGAAAAAGTGAGGAAAAAATAAAGAAAACAGCAAGGAGGGGGGAGCGGGGGGACCTCTCCACCTCAGGACTGACACAGGCTGTCATATGTTAAATTTATGGGGTAATGGAGT
The DNA here is from genome assembly GCF_019175285.1 of Sceloporus undulatus. Taxonomy (NCBI): domain Eukaryota; kingdom Metazoa; phylum Chordata; class Lepidosauria; order Squamata; family Phrynosomatidae; genus Sceloporus; species Sceloporus undulatus. The sequence continues at coordinate 121,209,791 of NC_056524.1, forward strand.
GGCACCATGATTTGCCACTTTGCCACTGAAAAGATGCCCCCTAACAACACTTCAGAGGCACAGCAACAACAGGTCAGGGTGATATCATGCAATAGGTACTGCCAAAGTGCTATTCTCTTGCTACGGTTATGATTTAAAACTAACATATGACAAAGTCCCAAGTTTTAAGGAACTAGAATAAAACAAAACGGAGAGAGATGGTGAGAGGGAGAACCATTGGAAAGGGAGGGAAAGGAACTATTGGTATCTGGCCAGAGTTCAGAGGAGGGTTAGGAGATGGAAAGTCTGAAAGAACACTGGAGGACAGGGAAAGACATTTGAAAAGGTAAATGAGTAGGGAAGGGGGCGACATCGGAACCGGGATAAAGGGTGCTGCTTCCTAAGTGAATCTGGTATAGGTCAAATGGGTTTCAGAGAGGAGACAGAAAAACATCAGTGTGAAAAGAAGTGAGTTTAGTGGAGGAGAAGAGATGGGATGAAGTTGAGAGTAACTAATTTTTACCTAGCTGGAGGTGGCTGCTTTTGTTAGTGACTTTGTTGTTGTTGTTTGGAGTCCTGGTGGTGCAGAAGTTAAATGCCAGTATTGCTGCCACTCTCTCACAGTCACAAGGTTGTGAGTTCGATACCAGACAGGGGCTCCAAGGTTGACTCAGCCTGGCGTCCTTTCGTTGGTCACTAAAATGAGTACCCAGCCTGTTGGGGGCAATTAGCTTACACATTATAAACTGCTTAGAGCAGGGGTAGGCAACCTTTTTGAGCCAGGGGCCGGGTTGCTGTCCCTCAGACAACTGGGGGGCTGAAGCCAAAAAATAAATAATTAAATATATTTTTAAATAATTAAATATATAAATAAACCAGGACAAATGTAGGACAAAATTTTCAAATGGAAGACACTTTTTTTAAAAAAATGGAGGACATGCGAAAAAATTTGATGATTTTGTAAAAAATGTTAATATAAATGCATGTTTCTGAGGCTTCTATAGACAATTGCCCCCCAAAGGCCCCGGCGGCAATCGGCGGCAGGACCGGGCTGGGGCCGGTCCCAAGGCCTTGCCGGGCCGCATCCGGCCCGCGGGCCGCAGGTTGCCTACCCCTGGCTTAGAGAGTGCTTCAGTGCACTGATAAGAGGCATAGAAATGTACTTGCTATTGCTATTGTTGTCTGCCCTCAAGTTGATTTTGACTCAAGGTGACCTTTTGGATGAGATACATCCAAGAAATCCTATCTTCTAATCATAGTGAATTTGCGGAGTCACTGAGAAGCAAAAAAGTGGCATGGGCATGCTCAAGTGAACCCTGTGGTAAGTAGAAGTTCCACATCCTAAAAACAAGCAGCAAATAATCTAACCAACCGAATAACCTACTACAAAACCCAAACGGAAACCATTAAAAAAACAGCAACAGTAATTACTACAAACCTAGCCCAATGCAGACTGAGCATGATCTTTACCCTCCAGGAGTCATGAGATAATGAGGGTCTGATTTTAGACACAGTATTATTATTCAGCTATAGATTTGTAGTAGTCTGAAGGAAGAGATGGCTTTCCTGAACACAGATACTCTTATTAATTACCTGATTTGCTGTTCCAACAGAAAATACTGATTATACACTTCCTGAGGCTGACAGTGAAATGAGGCCCAGCTTGTGGTAATATGTACCTTTTCAAGGCTTGAAATGTCCATAAGGTGGAAAAATGTGCACATAATTATGACTATGTTACAAAAAATATTTGAAATGCATACAAATATTCCAATCAGTACCAAAATGCATGTAAGAACGTATACATTACAAAAAGGTATATACAATGCATATAATATTTTAAGATATTCATCAAAAAAGCATAAATGTATGAACACACCAGAGTATAATCTTGAAATCTAACACATAAATGGGAAGAAGATTAATGCAGGTTGGAAATCAAGAAATTCAATATGATTGACCAATTGTGACATTTATAAAAGGAGTGAAAATACTTTTGTACATCCTATTTCTAAGGACTGGTAGGAATTGATGTATTATTCCATCATGATTTTTCCCCAGTACCCTTTCAAGACAGCTACAGTATTAATCACCACATCCCATACATTGTCTTCTGTGTTGTGTTATGTCATGTGCCACAATCACATGCATACCTGTTGTTGTTGCTTTCCAAATCTAAAGCAAAATAAAAGCAAACCATGTATTGTAACGTTCTCCTAGAACACAGAGATGTAGTGGTCTGAATGTTGGAATGACCAGGTTTTGCATTCCCTCTCAACCATGGAAATCCATTTGGTGACCTTGGGATGTTATACCCAAGATTGTAAGGGCAACCTGTTTATCCTGAGAGCATGTAATGAAAACCTCTCCCTCCGTGGACTTATTCACAGTAGGGCTGACAAAGACATTGAGACACCAAATTTGGTTTTAAACACTATGCATGTAACATTTATTGAATCATAAAAGTAACACAAACATTGATTATCAAGAGCTCTTTCACTCACACATTCATACAATACTCACACACACTTTCCTTCTGCCGAACATTGATCAGGTGTTCTTGAAGGTTGGGGATGACACCATTGCCATGGTAGATGCCAACAAAATGGAGATGAAAGTCCAGGGTCTTTATACTTTTTCTTCTCTCTGACTTTTGGCTGCTGAAGTCTTGCAATATTGCAGCCCATTACTCAACTTCTTTTGGGAGGAGAGACAGGTAGTTCAGATCAGTCCGTGTTCAAAGCAACTCGTTCTGTTCAAAGCCCTCCATTGTCCTGTCAGTTCCTCTTCATGGCGACTCAGGAGATAAGGTTCTTCCCGGTCATGGTTCGTCACACCTGGACGGCACCCCGCTTCAGCTTCCAAGTTCCTCAAACTTTCCTTGCCTCGGTTGCCAAATATCTTCGTCACATCAATGCTTTGCCTGGAACCATCTTGTTTGGTCCTTTAGCTATGTTTAAAGCACAATTCCTTGGTTCTTTGGTTCTTCAGCTCTGGGTTTAAGTCAGAACTCACTCATTCGTCTTATAGGGGAAGTCCCATTCTCTCAGTGAAAGGGAAAGACAACCTCCTTCTGAACAAATCCTATTGAGATAATCCAGGGATAGTTTCACCTTAGGGTCACCATAAGCTGCAAACAACTTGAAGGCACACAACAACCCCCTAGAACACACTCTGAATTATCTTCAAGAGAGGGCAGCTGCTGCTGCACCAGGAAAACACATGTGCCTAGCAACTGGAATCCAGTGATGCAGGTCAAGTGTTATTATAATTTATGTGATCAAGAAGTGCTATTATGATACAGCATATGTGACCTAAAATTGTCTATATTTTAATAATAGATAAAATATGAGTTTCCTGAAGTGTCAGGAAACCTTCATGAGATGAATCCTGGACATAACAGAATCTTATCTGAGAGTTTAGCAAATTAAAAGTACATTTATTTTTTTCCTCATAAAATAACATTTTTCTGTGCAGAAAACTTGTTTTTATTTAAAATGACATTTCTGAGCAACCTCCAACATGTTTGCCCCCCCCCACCTCAATAAATTCTAAAACACAGTTAGATATTGAAAAACATCATAGTTTTTGAGAACTTTTTCACAGCTGGGGGAAAAATGTTAAAATTATTTATGTCTAAAAGAATGAATTTCATAAAGATTTGAATTCATGTGACTATGTTTTTTAATGATCAGTACTCTTCTGAAATATGCTAAAATGAAAAAAAAAACATTGAGTCTTATCACACAGAGGGTTTTGCAGCTCTGTTCTGACATGACTGTGGGTCCAACCATGTGAATTCATGCTAAAATGTGATGTATTTTCTCATGTGATTGCTTTCTATGGGGGGTTGTTCTGAGGCACTTCTGCAGTCAATACAAAGTGACTCCTGATTTTGGTGAATTCGGTAACAAGCGAATTCACAAAAATTGCTTCTAAGCTCACTTCAATTTCATTCCGAATTGGTCTGGTGTGGAATGCAACTTTGCTTCTGTCCTGGTACACACACACCCCAAAACTCCAAGGCCCCACATTTCCCATGATGCTGTGCTGCAATTTTGCCCCATTTGCTTGCGGTGCTCAGAAGGGTAGATTTAGATGTAGATGACAGGGATGGAGGGAATGAAACAGGGGGATGGGGGTGATGGGAGCAACAGAGGGGGCCATTGGAGGCTGGGGGGAGCAACAAACTCCATCCCCCAGAATTCCATAGCCTCAAGCCAAGGACCGCACAACAAACTCCAACTCCCAGAATTTCATAGCACTGAGTCAGGACAGTAAAAGTGGAGTCAAACTGGATTATTTCCCCAGTGCAGATGCAACCTAAGAGAAGGCAACTGTTACAAAGGGAAGAAAATAGGATGTAGTACTTTAGGGAGCATGGAGAATAATTATAATAATTATAATAAAAAAACCAACTGTTTTTAAAATAATAATAATAACAACAACAACAACAACAACAACAACTTATTAGTTTGCTGAGGCACCAGAGCTCTCTGGCAGAGAAGGCTCAATGTCTCACGACACTACAGTTCCCAGAATTCCATAGCACTGAGCCAGGACAGTTAAAGTGGAGTCAAACTGGAATATCTTCCCACTGCAACCTAAGAGAAGACAACTGTTACAAAGGGAAGGCTCAAATGGATGGGGGCTCTGACACAGAGGATAGATGTAGATGTGGCTGAAATAGATAAAGAGAATGGATGTGGCTGAAATGGATGGGGGCTCTGACACAGAGGACTTGTTTGGATTTGGCTGCCAGGGATGGGAAAATAGAAGGGAGGAAGAAACGTGAAGCAGTCTTTCACGTGAGGTTAGTATTCATGTAAAACTGAAACTAGGAAGTGGCCCCCTTCTTCACCCTGGAAGTGCAAAGGTTCACGATGCATTCAGAGCACCACTGAGCATGTGCAAGGGTCCCAATTTGAATAGTTGAATCTGCATGGTATGTACTGGTGTGATAATTTAATGTGCACTCACTCCTCTTTGACTCCGGAATCACCACAGTTTCATTCTTCATGTGTGATAATTCATCACATGAATTGCCTTGGATTCAAATTGACTCTGCTTCCCCTTCAATTCGAATTGGCTCTGAATTTGAGTTCCAGTCTCACGTGTGATAAGGGCCATTGACAGAAGCTGAGCATAGTAGCATTCAGATCTCTCTTTGTTTTGCTTGAAACAAAATTCATACATGGAACACGTGACATAGTATGACAAGAAATGTATTTTCAATAGTGTATCAGTTGCTTTTTTATTTGCAGCATCCTGGAGCCACCTTTGGAAGACATTTTAAATCTAGAGGGAAAAAAAACAATGACTGTTGTATAGATTCCTGTACACACACATACACACACACATGCAAATTTAGGCCAAATATCACAGCTGTTCTTACTTTTGGCAAAAATTCTGGAAGCTGTTAGCAGTCTAGGTGTTTTCTTTCATTTCATAACTTAATATTGTCTACATGTTTTATGGTATTTCTAAGTCCCAAAAATCTTGTTTTTAAAAGAGAGAACAAGTAGAGTTTGGGCTGAGCACCATTTAAATTGTCAGAATCATTGCAACATTTGCTTATGCACGCAAAATGGTGGCCTTACATGTGATATATACATGTGATATGTCCATCTCAGGGTTTCAAGAACAGCAGGAGTAGGGAAATGCTGGCCTCTGAATATTGTGGTCCAAAGTAATGATAATATCTTGCTACTGTTCAAGCTGTCAGAACTTTGGGTATTTGCAGTTTAAAAAATCTGGAGGACTAAAGGTTCTCCACTGCTGCAGTACAGATTGACTCACCACAGTACTTCTCAAGCACTCATGTTGTTATTTATGAATGGTGTTTTATTCTGTATTGTAAAGAACAGTTCCATACACAATGGTTCACAGTGGTATGGGCATGTTTCATTCATAATGAAAGAAAAGCAATGCTGGTTCTACACATTACCATGGCATCTAAGCAAAATCACAGCAGAATGTCTCCATATGATAAATAAATGATGGTGATTGGATGAGCTTTTCAACATAATATTGATTTTGATCATGGTGAAAATTGTACAAAGGGAGGGGGCAAGATGGTGTTCCAACTGTTTTCTTCACAGTGGATTTTTCATTTTATTTTAATTAAAGAGTAATCATATGTAACACCATTAGAAAGAACATTCTGGAGGTGAATTAAAGGAATAGCTGGGACAAGGTGTGAAAGAATGGTAATTTAGGAGAAAGCAGTGATTGTATCCAAATTGCTAAATCTATTTAACACTATTAAAGAACCTTAAATGGATTCAGTCACGTTAGATGAATTCCAAACAGGAATTTGCACTTATTTGATCAATGGAAATGAGGTTACTAATGTGGATTTTGGAGACTAGCAGAGAATAAAGTGGATTAGTTACATTATGTTAAATTGCATTGATGAAGAAATGAAAGGGAAAACCATTTGCCTATCTTCATACAGAAATGTTCAGATCCAAGATGTTTGTGCATTTGCATTTTCCCCATGATAATGTCCTGCAGATCATGATAGGCCACTTCACCAGTATTTCCTCAGACTGTTACTATGGTCAGCAATTTAAAAGCATAATAGATATACACTTATTCATCTCATGCAGCAGGTGGCTACTAAAGTGAGTGGCCCACCATCAGCATTCTTAACACATAAAGCAAAGACTACTGTTACCCTTGTAACCAACTAAAAGCAATAGTTTTATACATTCTCATAAGTATTTCTAAAAAAAATGTCTCCTTGAATCACAGACAGCACTTTCCCATTAGCTACTAATAGTGCAGTGAATTGGTAGAACGAGAAAGACATGTTTGAGTACACACACAAGAAAAGGTATCAATGGTAGAAAGAAGTCTTCAGAATTAACCTTTTCATTCGTTGAATCTAGTGCAAAAGTTCTTCCATGATGAGAAGTTTTCATGCTATATGTAAATACTGATTCAGCAATGAAAGTATAACCATTTTGGAGAAAGGATCTCTATTTTTTTCTGCTGAGAAGGATGAAAACAAATTTTTGTAGGTGGTCAACATGCTATTTCTATGTTCTAAATTCAACACTAATAATATTTAATATTATTGAACAATACATCTACCTTGTGGCAGCTTCAGTAATTTTTTTAAAAGTCCCTTTATGGCCCATCCATGTAGAAGTTGGATTTCTAAATATTATCTTTGCAGGATTGTACATACCTTGACCTAATCATTTTGAGTGTAGTGTCATTAACAAATATTTTGTTATGGGAAATCATGAGGAGAAGACCCACAGAACATTTTGTTATGTCTAGTTCTGTTTTTCTGCATCTTATAAGAAATGCCACATTCTGATGCTTTAGTAGATATGGAAACAGGATACGCAAATGATGAGAATGGAACAATCATGTTATCAAACAGCCTCAAGTGTCATGCTGGTTTCCAAATGGTTTTCGATTACTAATGCAGCAGACTGGAAAGAAATGACTGTTTATCACATTGTCACTGCTTATAAAAATTCCAGTTCATATAAAAATAAAAGTTTATATATCACAATAATATCATGTGTGCATGAGATACATGTAAATGGATTTGTGAAAAACACACTAGCTTATTTTATGAGACAGTGGTATTTTGGGGTCAGCTTGTAAAGGTCACACAACATTTTGTGTAAAACAGAGGCAAGAAAATCTGGTTTAAACCTCTGCTTCCTTGGTTCAAATTCCCTGTATTAGCTATAATACTTGTCCCAGGTCCAGTTTTTTTCCACATTTCAGCAATAAAGCCAATTATGTTTCCTGTTTCAGATTACATGTGCTGAAATCAATCTCTTTCTTAAGACTGGGGAACTTACTTAATAGCTGCAATGGAAATTCAAATGAGTGTGAGCCAGAAATGATCTTTCTTGGCCGATTCCGAGGAGAAGAGAATAAGTAAACTTCTCTGTCCCAGATAAATTCCAATCTTGGGAGATTAAATTGTTTTGTATTCTCAAGAGGAAATATTTTATCACACAGGTTAATTAACAGTGTCAGCAACCAAGATGTCATGCCTAATCAGGAAGTAGCTAGCTGATATGAGTCACAAAATGCTACTGACTGCATGCACAAGGAGACTGCAGCTTCACAGAAGGCAACCTTTACACTTATCTCACATGAAATATATGGGTAGCCTCTTGGTACAGTTTCCACATAAGGGCATGAGCACTGTGCAGAGAGAAGGCCAGCACTCACTTGATGTTGTCATTTCAGGCAATCGTCATTTCTGCATTGGGCAGAGGAGAACAATACCTGGGGGTCAGGCTGTGGTTACTGCCTGATGAGGATCTAAATATGTCAGAAGGCTGCAGGAGGTTGTAGTTATTCAGCACAGAGGAAACTTCCCACAAGATCGGGTACCTTTCTTTGCATATGCTTCATGATATGCTTTACACTTTGGGGGCATTTCTCTTCTCATGTTCCAAGATTCTGTTGTTGATAAAAGATCACTAGGCTTATTTATAGCATGGTCTTGGGAAAAAATGAGTCAGGGAGAGAAGATGGGGAAAAAGAATAAACACATATAAACCAATAAAGAATTCTGGGGGAGAGAATTACAAATAAAAAGAGGGGTATAAGTGGGTTGTCTTATGGAGAGCCACACTACAGAGTGCCAATATAAGTGGTTTTATTTTTTATTTGTCAATTTCTATATATTTTTCTCTGCTATAAAAAAGCATAAATCTCTGAAACATCTTCATCCCATATTGCACATTCCAAGGTGTTTGAAATATTCTGTGAACAAATACACAGAAATGCACAGGTTTGAGGTTGTGTGCAACTTCTCCCATGAAATTTGCACCAAATGTGTATTGCTGCAAGTGGGGAGCGTTAATACAAAATCATCATTTTGATAAATAATTATGTTTGTGGTGTGTTGTTGTAATTATAATTATTATTATAAACTTTATTTATAAAGCTCTGTAAATTTACACAGGCTGTACATACTACAGTTTTTAATTAGACGGTTTCCTGCCCTCAGGCTTACATCTAAAAAGACACACAAAAGGAGAAGGAAGTAGTGGTGGGGAAGGGGATGAGGCCCAGAGTCCTCTCTACCTCCAAGGCCTGGACCAGGCAGGTGGACTGGGGGAGGGCTTGGCTTCATAATGGATGTTTCGAGAAATAAAGTGATTTTTAAAATAAAAATACAATTATTATTTTTTTGAGGGGGATACAATTTTGTTTCATTCAAACTACAACTTTTGTTCAAAAAGAAATATGCATGTATTACGTGCCAGTTAATTTATTAAAACAGCTGGGAATGTGCAAATCCAGGTTTAAAAAACTGTACAGAATTCTCACTTTGCGACATTCTTTACAACTCATTTGGGAAACTCATTTTGGGGAAGGAAACAAAATGGCAAATATTCTACACACCCCAGCTGAAAGACATATATTTAGATAAAAAAAGCAGAGGTGAGCAGCATGTGTGATCCTGCAGTTTCATGCAGCCCCCATGTAATGTGGTTCAGCCCTCCATCCCTGCCTGATCCAGTTGATTCCATATTTTCCATTGGACTCTGAGAAGGGCTGAATTGCCCAGGAAGATATCACCATTTAAATATGGTGAAGAGCCTCCCTGTACTTTTAAATTATATAACTAGAAGGGACCTCTTGCACTATCTTCCCCCCCCTCCTCCATTTTTGATATTTTGACACTGTGAATGGACATTTGAGGATTTCAGTGACAGAAAAATGGCTCTTGGAACAAGTACATTCTAACTTCTGCTGTAAATCTAGTACTTAATTTAAAATGTGGGAGTGGAGTTTGCAGTTATTCAGTGGTGATGAAAAAACACTCTGTAAACTTCGAAGAATACTGTGTTACCTCTCTCTTGTTTCTCCTTCAAAATCCTATGCTTGGCTTGGACAAATAAGCTACAGCATATTGTGTTAATGACAATGTACAAATAGCACTAATCATCTACCAAAAACCAGAGTCATCTCCAGGTCTCAAGGGCCCACCTTCTCAGTGGCAGGCATCTGTTGGTTTACTTAATGACAGCAAACAATTGGCTTTTTAATGTCTCCAGTGGCCCAGAGTGATGCTACACAGGGATTTTGGGGAATTATTTGGCTACTAATCTACAACAGGGATAAATCCCTAAAGATATCAGCCTCTATCTTGTTTTGGAGCTGAGCAAGCCTGCTCTGGTTGTTACAGCCACCCTCCATATTCATGATTCAACCATCCACATCACAAAAAATTTTAAAGAAGCCAAAAAGTCAATCCTTGCTTTTTGCCATTTTATATATGGGAGACCATTTAACTAGGTCACTGTATTATGGGTATGAGCATCCACGATTTTGGTATCCATGGGTGGTAGTGGTGGTGGTGGTACCAAACTACAGCAGATACCAAGAGCACACTATATGCATCAGTCCTCCTATCCATGGGTTCCTTATCCACATTGGAGGAAAAATTATAATAATACTATAAACCATAACAATAAAAAATCATGTGAAAACACAGAAGGCAACAGTATTCCCCAGATAATATCAAAAAAAAGTTAGTCATTTGCTATTTTTTGCATCATTGCACAAAAGTAGGGGAGGATGCTTCTTGGAATTCAGTGGGTTTACTTCTGTAGAGTTGGGAGTAACTTCGCAAAGATCAATGAATTAACATACTATATGCTGAAGCCAACTAAAATGTTTCCAGAGAATCAGTGTGTTGCTGCTCGGTTAAGGATCGCGAAATGTGTATTTTTTATTCTTAGAATTTTTTATATATAAATATACTTTTATATCTTTATATTCTTTTCAATATAAAAAAGCTGACTTTCTAAGGCCTAGTTCTGGATATACACATACAGAACAGAAAATATCAAAGATCCTAAAAACTAATTCATTTAGAACTTAACTTGATTGGCAGTCAAAACAACGATTGTAAATTAAAACCATATAAAATCTTCTTGCTGAACAAGGAACTACTGATACTGTGACTGGAAGTTATGAGTCCACACAGGTGGAATATTTATTATCTCAACTAAAGGCAATGAAAAGCTGATAGAAAATAAAATGAATCTACAGCCTTATTGACTCGTGTAAAAGTGAATTAACTTGCCAAAGATAAGACTCATTTTAAATCAGGGATAAGGGTATGAGGTTTTTGTGACTAAATGTGTTTATTTTTATTTTTATTTTTTTTGTATTAGTAATATTGATGTTTGTTCACAATTCAGGCACACTGGTTAATTTTTCTACACTGAAAAGAGAAAATGAAATCTCTCATGTAAGCCGTGGACTTCCCATGGTTGGGATGAAGCTAGAAAAAAATTAATAATTTAATAGGATTTTAAAGATAATTATAAGAAAAAATAGTTGTCCATGCAGATGAACATTAATTACCATTTGATGTAGCCTAAAGAGACAATAATGTGAGCAAAAGTCTTAGCAAAGCAGATGTTGCTGGCTGACCTGGCGCAGCAATATCTGTTCTCTAGGGTTGTTCACTGAGGTCTGCATACCTTCTAATCATTATTACTTTCAGACACAGTACTTAGAAGTTCCTTTGTTTGTTAAAGAGATTTTGGAGCTATAAACTGGGCACTCCGTTGCATTATATGCCAGTGTTGAACACTGGATTTCAAACACCTCCACCCCACTATGACTCCTTTTGAGCCTACCAGAAAAGAGCCCTCCTCCACCCACCATCTGAGGGGGAGAGGGCCAGGCCTGAGACAAAGAGCCCTCCTCCAACCACCATCTTGAGGGGGAGAGAGGCCAGGCCTGGAAGACAAGAAGCCCTCCTCCAACCACCATCTTGAGGGGGAGAGAGCCAGGCCTGGAAAACAAGAGCCCTCCTCCAACCACCATCTTGAGGGGGGGAGAGGCCTGGGAAGACAAAGAGCCCTCTCCAACCCCCATCTTGAGAGGAGAGAGGCTGGAAGACAAAGAGCCTCCTCCAACACCATCTTGGGAGGAGAGAGGCCAGGCCTGGAGACAAAGAGCCCTCCTCCAACCACCTCTTGAGGGGGAGAGAGGCCAGGCCTGGAAGACAAAGAGCCCTCCTCAACCACCATCTTGAGGGGGGAGAGACCTGGCCTGGAGACAAAGAGCCCTCCAACCACCATCCTGTGGGGAGAGAGGCAGGCCTGGAGACAAAGAGCCCTCCTCCAACCACCATCTTGAGGGGGGAGAGCCTGGCCTGAGACAAAGAGCCCTCCTCCAACCACCATCTTGAGGGGAGAGAGGCCTGGCCTGAAGACAAAGAGCCTCCTCCAACACCCATCTTGAGGGGAGAGAGGCCTGGCCTGGAGACAAAGAGCCCTCCTCCACACCCCCATCTTGAGGGGGAGAGAGGCCAGGCCTGAAGACAAGAAGCCCTCTCCAACCACCATCTTGAGGGAGGAGAGAGGCCTGGAAGAACAAGAGCCCTCCTCCAACCCATCTTGAGGGGGAGGAGGCCTGGAAGACAAAAGAGCCCTCCTCCAACCACCATCTTGAGAGGGAGAGGCCTGGCGACAAAGAGCCCTCCTCCAACCACATCTTGAGGGGGAGAGAGACCAGGCTGGACGACAAAGAGCCCTCCTCAAACCACTCTGAGGGGGAGAGAGGCCTGGAGACAAAGAGCCTCCTCCACACCACCGTCTTGAGGGGGAGAGAGGCCAGGCCGGAAGACAAGAGCCCTCCTAACACACATCTTGAGGGGGAGAGAGGCCAGGCCTGGAAGACAAAGAGCCCTCCTCCAACCACCATCTTGAGGGGGAGAGAGAGACCAGGCCTGGAAGACAAGAGTCCTCCAACCACCATCTTGGGGGGAGAGAGCCAGGCTGGAAGACAAAGAGCCCTCCTCCAACCACCCTCTTGAGGGGGGAGAGGCCTGGCCTGGAAGACAAAATCCCTCCTCAACACATCTTGAGGGGGAGAGAGCTTGCAATTTTGTATTGTTTTGCATTTTACTGTACCCGTATGCTCATTGCGGAATACGCGTCTATAAATAAAAAATATTATAAATAAAAAATTATTATTATATACCAGCTTTCTCCAAGCTGGTTTCTTTCACTTCTATGCATTGGCCAGAGGAGATCAGTGGAGAATAGGGGAGGGCCAGGAAGACAGTCCGCTATATCAGTGTGGGCTAGAAACTGTAACTTTCACATGGATTTGCAATTGGTTGACCGGTCAAACACAACGGGTGCTCCATAATGGCTCCTTTTAATCCTGGAGAGAGTGACCCGTTCTGACTTGGGCCCATTGTATTAAATATCTTTGTCCATGACTTGGATGAGAGAATTGGGGGCATACTTATCAAATTTGAGATGACACCCTTAGGAGTAGTAGTTAAGACTCACAGGACAGGATCAAAATTCAAAATGGCCTGAATAGACTGGAAAACTGGCCAAAGCTAGCAAAAGAAATTCAACATGGAGAAAGTAAGGTATTGCATTTAGGGCGTAAAATGAAAGTTAGATATGGATGGGGGACACCTGACTTATGAGATTCCGTGTGAAGGGATCTAGGAGTCCAAGTAGACCACAAGTTGAACATGAGTCAACGTGAGATGCAGCAGCTAAAAAGGCCAATCGTTCAGCTGCATATAGAAGTATAGTGTCTAGATTAAGGAAGTAATAGTGCTCAATTCTGCTTTGGTCAGGCCACAATTCAAAAATATGTTGAGAAACTGGAGCATGTTCAAAGGATGGCAATTAAAATGGGTGAAGGGTCTGGAAAACCATGCCCTATGAGGAATGACTTAGAGCTTGGGATGTTTAGCTGGAGAGAGGAATTAAGGGAGATATGAATGCCCTGTCTAAATATTTGAAGGGTGTCATATTGAGGAGGAGCAAGCTTGTTTTCTGCTGCTCCAGAGAAACAGAACCCAGAACAATGGATGCAAGCTACAGGAAAAAGATTCCACCTCAACATTAGGAGGAACTTCCTGACAGTAAGGGCTGTTCAACATTGGAACATACTCTTCCGAGTATGGTGGAGTCTCCTTCTTTGGAGGTGTTTAAGCCGAGCTGGATAGCCATCTGTGGATATGCTTGATTGAGTTCCTGCATGCAGGGGTTGGACTGGATGGCCCTTGTGTCTCTTCCAACTCTATGATTTACAACTGCTGCTTCCTTCTTGGACCTCTTGGGGGGGGCGGTCCGCCAGAATCTGGAGGATCATATCATCTTCCTGAAGGTAGCTGTGGAACAGAGAAGACTGATGCCTAGTGCCTCCCCATCCACTTCAATACTGTATGGCCATGGGGGAGGTGCCCAACTGCAGAAACATAGTCAAGGGTTGGACAGAAAGGACAAAATACAAATACCTTTGATGAACTTTATGATCTACCTGTGTGATGTAGATTTCTGCCATTTTTTATTTTTTTTAGACAAACATATACAAAATCAAGATACATATAATATATGTAAAAGAAATATATAAAGAAATACATATTCATCCTATTGACATACATCGTGGTCAATCAATCATTTATCAAACTTTATACCTTTTCTGGTTTTTTTTTCCATACTTTGCAAACATTTGCTCAAATCATCTATAAAAAAACCACAAAGGCAAAAAAGAAAAACAAAAACAAAACAAGTAAAAAGGAAAAACAAACACAAGAGAAAAAAAATGATTTCTGCCATTTTTAAGAAGGTAGTGCCCTGAAGATGAATGCACAGTTGATCCTGAGAGTTTGAATGAAAACCTACCTCAACCATCTAATTTGTATTTCCATGTCCCTTTCTCTGCATAAAAAAATCATGGAATACAAAACATGGGAAACTGCCTTATACTGTATTCCAAAGCATCTGAGAAAGAAAGTTAAGTCTACAACAGCCTGCTGCCAACTTTTTTTTAGTTAGTCTCAAAGGTTATGCAAGCCACATACTGTTTCCACATGTAGCCAAGAGTCCGTTTAGGGGAATTATTATTATGTTATTAGCTCAAATATTGCAAGAGGGGCTGGCTACAAGAGCCCACCGAAATCACCCCTCCGATATGTATACGGAGTAGACCAGGGTATCCCAATAATGGAGTGAGACAGACTTTAGAATTAATAACCAATTTATTTATAAGGGAAAAACAATACGATTCACTAGCATACACACACACCAAGTCAGGAAAAGCATAGGTTAGCCTGGAATAGGATTTTAGGCATCACTGGGGTGATACGTACCAGAATGTAGACTCCCTCCAGGAATCCAAATGGATATGATGGAGGATGGCATGAGGCTCAGCCATGGAATGTCTGGCCAGGAACTAGGGAGCCAGAGCCAGGTCAGGGTTCAAGGGGACAGAGCTTCCCCCTGAAATCCAGACTGGCCCAGTGACAGGCAACTCTGATGATATTATAGGCAAAATCTTGCCTCTGGCAAAGGTGCTTGATGGTGAGAACAAAGATGTTTAATTACTTGCTTTTCACCTGGATGTCCCTGTTGATTGTCTTATGGTCTTAAGCTGCTCGGACAACAAACTCAAGGAGGGGAGGGTAAGAGCCTCAGGCAAGGCAAACATTGCTCTTCCTGGTCCTATGATAATCCTCTTATGCGACTTCCCCAGATATGATATATGGTTGCCCCTCAGGGGTGTGTGTACATGTCCTCATGCCTTGCTGGCAATGGTGGACAGCTATTAGAGTTCATCTAGGGTCATTAAGGGGTTATCTTTACCAAAATTTATATGGAGCAGCATGGGTTAACACACAGGACTAAGGTATATCTTTCAATTTGCCTTATACTGAGTTTGAGCAGTGAGTCATATAGCCCAGTATTGTCAGCTCTGACTGTAAGCATTCCAGAACCCATCTTAAGAACTGAAGTTGGCTTTAGATCATCATGCCATTGGTCCATGGAGTCTAATCCTTTATATTCAACCCCTTTACCTCTAGCAGAGGTAAAGCATGTTTGGCCTTCCAGGTACTGTTCGACTGGATTTCCATGATTCATCAAACATTGTCTGTGCGACTAGAGCTATATCCTGCCCCCTGCCCCTAAGGTTCCAGGCAGAAGAGTCCTTTTTTAGTCTTTTCTATCCTTATAGTGAAGATACTAGGACCTTCTTTGGTAAACATGATATTTCACCATGTCCATGGGGCAATGCTACCCTAAACGATGTGGGGGGGGAGCAATAGGGGTTCCCATTAGCAGTGTCAGCATTCATGAAACTTTAGGGGAATTACAGCTCAAGAGAGACCTGCAAGAGGAGGGTAACTTCAGGGTCTTTCACCTGTGTATACCAGGGCTAACTGCGAGAGAGACTTCAGTTTCAGTGAACAGAAGGGTTTTATTTCGAAATGTGCAAGGGTGCGGGCAAACATAAAACCTTAAGAGCCATACAAGGCTAACAGTTAGAAAAGCCTGGAAGGTTGGATGTAGGAAATGGGATTTAAAGGGATTGTAATTCCAGTCCTGAAAGGAGAACACAACAAATAGAGACTGGTTCACCAAGTGTCTGAGGACGACACAGAGAGAGTGAGCGGGACCCTCTGTGCCTACACAGTCTGTGAGTGCAGGTCTGTGAGCATGGGGTCTGTGAACAAAAGGTTATGTCTGGGGCAGATATTTAACCATTTCATACCCTGGAGGGATGCTTGATGTTACCACACTGGTGTGTAACAAAGGCTTTGAGGGTTCCCCATGAAATTGACAAAAGGAATTGGATGGCTGATGTCCTTCACTTTGAAGTAATAAAAATTGATTGGATTGAGGCAACCCCTGGATAGTGAGACAAGATGGTGGACAGGATCACAGCATGAGGTAAGATGAAGGTATGTCTTTGACTGCTTTTGCAATTGAACTCACTTTGTCTCTATTGTGACAGGAAATTAGATGAGCCTGGGGGGATGGGTGATCCAGAAACCCATTTTGTTTTATTTGGTTTCTTACATCTCTTTAGGTCAGCATGACTTCTTACATATGTACCTTTCGTCCCCTTTCATTGTGACCTCTCAAAGCATGCCCACACTGTTATGAAATCTCAATCCAGCGAGAAGTGCGTAGAGCATGTTAACAGCATAGCCCCAGTTTTCCTACTTGCTTTTTATATTGGCATGACAACATTGTACATAATGGATAGACACAGGATTGAGTATTTAAATTTTTCTCCTGAACACAGACATCACAAAAGAAGGGAATGGTTCTGAAAAGTTCTCTCATGGGGTGGCTGTTGTGAGAGGATAAGGATTAGGCAAAAAGCCTGATTGCAGAGAATATATGTCATTGTTTTCCAAATGCAGTAGTGATAAGGCAATCACCAAACCTGCTAACGATTTTCCAATCATGCTTTCTTTAAACATTCCTGAGGGGCTGTTCTCTTGTCCTCATTTATTTGTTTTACCCCAAATTGTCTTCCATCGTTGTCTTTTTAAGACAATGAGGTATAAAAACCATTCATAATTGCATTCAAGAGAAATGGTACCATGTGGATTGATGCCAACGTTCCCCTGAGTAATAACATGGTGAGCACAAGAATGCAACTGAAGGATCATGTTTTATTATGAAAAGCATCATTCCGAACAACTGAAAAAATACTGTGATCCCCACACTTTAATGTACCAGCATGGTGATGTAGTTCTGTAACATGAACTGCACAGTCATATTTTGTAGAAATTGCACAATTATTTTTGAGGAGCAACAGATCTCCAAATGTGTGAAAGCAATGAAAGTGGTATTTGTTTTTTGAAGTAGAAAATGAACTCTTTATGAATGTGCTTAGTTGTTGTTTGAACAAGACCCAGACTGGAGCAAAGCCACTCGTGTCCCAGGATGCTATGTTTCTTATTGGAAGGTCCTGGTGGCGCAGTGGTTAAATGCCTGTACTGCAGCCATTCACTCAAAACCACAAGGTTGCGAGTTCAAGCCACAAAAGGGCCCAAGCTCGACTCAGGCTTGCATCCTTCCGAGGTCGCTAAATGAGTACCCAGACGTTGGGGGCAATTAGCTTACTTGCTAAATAGCTTCTCTGTCTGTTCACCGCTATGATCTTGGAATAGCGGTATATAATAAAACAAATTATTATTATTATTATATTATTTATATTATTATTATTATTTGCTCTGTAGGAGAAATGTTCAGTTATTTTCCAGAGTAAGGGACGAAAAAGACAGTGGCTTGGAGCCACCCCTTTTAGACTGATCGGGGCCATGGTATAAACAGTGCATGGCTCCATCCAGCCAGCTTCCACCCCAATAGGAGCAGAAAAAAAAACCTCTCCTATTGAGGTGGAAAAAAGCCACCCCTTGCTTGGATTCAGCTATTTGCATGGCTTTTGTCCATCTAACCAGGTCATTTGTTTTGGCTCTCAATGCAACTGCTAGTCTCAGCTAGAGTAGATCCATTGATCAATTGCTGAAAGGTAAGTCAACACCATTTAAATCCCAATGATTCCATGGATCTAGTGGTACTAGCAATTGAAATGAGGCCTAATCCATTTTCACCTATGAAGAAACAACAATCAAATACAACAAAAGATTCAAGACTTTAGGCAGAAATTTCACAGATATTTGCCTAGCTGCTTTCTTTTCGGCTATGACTAAGGATTCAGTGGAGATTTTGCTCCCGGTGATCCCATCAGATTCTTATAGGCCTGTTACAGACAGCCAAATAAAGCTGCTTCGAGTCACAGTGGAGGTATGGTGTTTCAATGATGCATGCATCCTAGAGTCCAGAAGTTGCACCAAAGCCACGCTCCAGCCCTTAGGGCTGGAGCATGGCTTTGGTGTTGCTTCTGGACTCTTAGGACGCATGCATAATGAAACACCATCCTCCACTGTGACTCGAGAAGCTTATTTTGGCTGTCTGTAACAGGCCATAGTCAGTTGTTAAAGACCTCAGAGAACAGGGTTGAAAAAATGAACTTTTGCAGGCGTCCAGCAACAAGGCCGTTGCATTCTAAAAAGGGGTGTTCTGAGAACAGAATGGGCTCAGAATGCATTTACCTCACACGGAATGCCGCCCTGCCACCAGACGTTCCAATCGCGTCCTACATCTTTCCAGGGGTGCGATTTCTGGAACTGTTCCAAAGCGTTCTCAGAATCATGCCCCCTGGAATGGATATGGATGTGTTGGAATGTCTGGCACCAGTGGTGGCGTTTACTGTGCAGTAAAATGCTTTCTGAGCTCCATTCTGTTCCCAGAACGCCCCCATTTTAGAATGCAATGGGCCCGTTCCTGAGCCCGTGCATGAAGTGCAATGTTTCATTGAGGTTTGCTTTTCCCTTGCAACTCCTGCTTATATTTGATAAATCAGAGAAGATGGACTGCAACTTCTTATGGTCATATATGGCAGGTGAACAACTGCAACCTCCTCCCTGAGCTGAAACAGATGAGTGGCTTGAGTGGCTCTCTGTCGCTCCCGCATGAGCGAGCCCCAATAGGCATGGAATTTGTGCAATGGGTTTACACGGTCTCAAGGTTAGCTGCTGCTATGTCCAGAAAAGACCACGGCAAGGAGTAATTTTTTTGCTCCTTTTGCCGCTGGGTTTTGGCTGCCTTAGCCAGCCTCAAAGTGGCCTCCAGTCAATCTGAGGGTGTGCATCATCTGCACAGCCCACCCTGAAGCAGCTGGAGCAACTTTCTGCCTGCCATTTTGGGCCCCTGTTCTACTAGATCATACTGTTCCGACACAAGGTGAATTGGCTCATCTAGATGTCCCCAGAAGCAGTTGCAGGAGTCCTTACTGTTGATAGGGGAGAGGTGTTCTTGCTTTTAAAGCTATTAGTGAACTTCTTGTTCTGCAAGATCTGCATTTTATTATTTATTCATTTTGGCAGACCAAATGGCCATAGAGGTCTTGAGTTCGATCATCCCGTGGCATCTCTGCTTGATATATGGGTTCAACCCCAGTTTGCTGATTATCTAGTCAGTGATATAGACTAGTTCCCAACTAGGTGGTAAATCGAGGTGGTAAATCATTGTCTAGGCTAGTGGGGGAGTATCTGGCCCTCCAGACAGAGGTTCCATCATGTTTTACCATTGACTATGTCATTTGCAATGCTGGGAATTTTATCAAGCAACATCGAATGCAAATCCACACCCACCTGAAGGTTGTGTTTTTATTATGGAAGTATCATTCAGAACAACTGAGAAATTACTGTGATCACCACATTTTAATGCATGGTGATGTCTAGCCACTGCTGGTTAGACCTCATATGACAGTTTTTCTATCCAAAATCATCATCCTCACCACCACCACTACCACCATCCTTCAGGATCCTATGTTAACTGATACAGGCACTATGCAAAACCTGGGGGAAACTCACTCTCTTCATTGATAACAAATGGAGAGAGTCATTTGACATGATCTAGCTCCTAGATTTTCTGTGAGAGCTAGAAGCTAAGAAACACACACTTAGCTATTTCTTTTAGCTGGCTTCATGATGGGTCACATACACATACAGTCATACTGAGTGTGGCAGTGGCTTTTCAACACTCTATCTAAACTTGGAATCTCTCTTCTTGCCCATTGCCCAATTGTAAATGCAGAGGCCCCTCTTAGATTCACCAACTCTGTTGATTTACGAGATGAGTAAAGCACAGCATGAAATTTCAGGGACAGGAAAAATATAGCAAGATCTGATGGCTTAATGAATGAACTTGAACAGGCAACACTGGGCAACGTACCAGAATGGACCTCTTCATTTGTCACTAGCTGTTGTTTTCTTTGGAGGCTATGCATGGGATTGGATGGAACAGAGAAAGCCACGGGCGGCACTTGGAAGACAAGAAAGATTATATTAGTCTACGTTCCATCTGCCCCCGTGGCTGTGTGTTTAGCGTGCTCCTTTGCGGAGGCAGAAGTAGAGTTCTTGACCTGCTGAAAAGAACTTTGCATCTTAAGAAGAACATGCACAAGGTAAGCATTTATTGTGGTGGTTGCAGTTGGGAAATTCAAATCTATCACCCCCCTATTCTTCATTAAATACTGAAAAAGAAGTAAAATCTGGCTCCTGATTCTGGTTCCTTATCTCTCTGTTGTGATAAATGCTCATCTTTCTACTGTTGGTCTTTTCTTTTGTCAAACACTCCTTCCTTGGAGCACTCCTACAGCTGCATCTGTGTGAATTTTGATCACACAGAAGAATCTGACCCCAGTCCTGGAAAGACGATGAGTTTTCAATACCTGCTACCTTCCTGAAGACCTAAAGGTTCATGTGTGTTGTGATTCAAATTTTAGTATTTCCTTCTGTACATAAAAAAGTAAATTAATATTTATTGCCATTACCCACTGACTATTGTAGCCTACAACGAAAAGAAATGCTGTCAGTCTGCTGGTTGACTGTTTGTGCATGTGTTGGTATGGAAGTGTATGTAGGGGATATACTGACATTTTCATAATGGTTAATTATCATACTGAACATACATGACTAATACAAGAGGTATCATTAAGAGAATGCCTCATGACAGTGTGAGTTTGTCAATGTGGCTATATTTGTACTTCTTTCTAAAATATGGTGACACTTCTTTTACTACTATTTTTTAATAATATCTAATGCCAGATTAGCTCTACTGTAATGGCCATCCTATATTGGGGCTATAGGACTATATATTTACCATTTTAAAATAATCAGTAAGAATAATGATTATATGAATCACTGACTGACAAAAATACAGATATCATGAAACATCCAATGATTTAAGCAGTTCCTATAACTAAGAAAGTCCCTATAATTAAGCTAAATCATTTTAAGGAATTAATCACTCTCTTTTTTCTGACAATGTTTCAGAGTTTGATCTATAAACAAGCTTTTTTGGGCTTTTAGCTTTACCCTAGCTGAGTTTGTTTTGTTTTTTTTCAGATTGTAATAACTATTTATCTTGAGCTTTATCGCATTGGGCTTAGGAAGGCCCGGCAGGAACGGAACGAGTGGGGGATGGATTTACTGCACACACCCATCCCTCACTCTTCCGGTCCCCCTCTCTTCCTTGCCATTCCGTTTCAGAGGGAACGCTTTTGAAAACTGTTCAGAACAGTTCTCAAAAATTTCCCCTCTGGAACGATTAAGATGGAAAGAGAGGGGAACGAACGAATGAAGGACTGGTGTGTGGCGGTAAAATCCATCCCCACTCGTTACGCACTCATCCTGCCCCTTCCGTTCCGTGCTCAAATGGAATGGAAGGAGCCAAAGTGATAAAGCTAAAAGAGCTATTTGCTCTGCAGTGTTTTGTAAAAGAAAGCCTAGTTTAGTAATCAGATGAAATGAAATTGCTTCCTGATATTATTTTGGTATACATAAAACTAATCTATCAGATTGCTTCTCTATTTTCAAGATATCAGGTTGTGAGATTGCATTAATAGAAGCAATAATGTTCAAGTGTCCAATTCAATATCGGAATTGAGGAATTGAAGAATTGAAAACCCTGGAGAGGGTTTCAAGACCTAGGGATCCCAGTTCCATTCTCTCTCCTCTCTTCTCTCTCTTTCTCTCTCTCTTTTTGAGCTGTTATACTTCTTCAATGGTAGCAGTGGTGGCAGCACCAGCAGGAGCAATAGCAATAGAAAGCAATAACTATATAACTTATAACTGCCTTGCTGAAACAGCTTCTCTGTCTGACAGTACATATCTGGGCATGATTCAAAGTGTTGTTCTGTTCTCTAAAGCCCTGTATTGCATAGGTTCCATTTATTTATCTAAAAGTCAATTTCTCCCCATATAAGCCACCTAAGCTTTGGGGAAGGGATTTCTCTTTGCCCCACCACCCTCACAAATCATTTGGTAAAAATGTGAGAGACCCATTCCATGGCTGTTCTTGGGTTATTGAGCTCCCTCTACAGGAAGGTTTGATCGATCCCATCCTTGCTCTCTTCTGCCAATGAACAAATCCCTCTACTTAAACAGGTCTTACGCCATAACTAACCTGGATAGCAGTGGTGTCCCCACTTTTGGTGCCACCAGTGGTGGTGGTGGCTGCTGTGGTGGTAGTAGTGGCCAAAAGAATGCACGCAGCCTTCTCCTTCGCCATAGGTAGCCATAGGCCTCCACCACTGCTGCAAAGCCCGGAGGGGTACCGTGGGGGGGGCCCAAAAAGATTGTCATCCCTCTCCTCCACACACCCCTTAGTGACACCACTGCTGGCTGAGGTTATAGCAAGAGGTGTACTATTTAATGCGTTTAAATTCTTTTTAAATTAATGACTTAAAGTATGTTTTTATATGGTTTAAACTTTAAAGCATTTTGAACTTTCAGATGCATTTTAAGCTTTTGTAACCATACTGTTTAGCTGTTACAGTAAACGCTTTCCTCCCCATTTGGGAAAAGTGTAGGCTATAACTCAAATGATAAAATACAAAGAATAAAATGTGTTTCTTAAAAATAAGTACTAAAAGCATCCCCCCCCCCCACTAGTTCTGGCATTCTTGAGCTGAGTGCTCCATACTCTCCTCTTTCTCAGTCCTTACTCTTCAAAGGTTCAGTCTTCATATGTATAATAATACAGGCACAGCTGATTCGTGTTACTTCATTGCTCTGGGTCACAATTCCTTTCCTTTTGCCCTACAGATGTTTGCTTCCACATAATCAGGAACTTTTCACAACTTCTTTTGTCCCTTGCCAATTCCATCTACCAGTCTCCCTCTACCCATAAATCTTCCCCTATGGATACTCTCCCTCCCTCCTTCCCTTTATTCTTTGCTCATATTCAAATATCCGGGCTAGTAAGAAAATGATTTGCTACCAACAGGACATTCACACTTTGAAGATATTCGCCATGGGTTCTGAGAACGTTCTATCACGTGATGAGAACGGAACGCATTTGGTATACCGCACTATGTGGTTCCAATCGGGTTCTCACGAACGTTTAAATGTGTTCCAATGTGTTCCGGAGTACAGATATGAATGTGTTCCCAGAGAGCTGAAACGTGATGAAAACGTTCCAAGAGAAGTGTGTGCGGTTTCTTATCCGTTCTCAATCCCTTCCCATCCTCCGTCTCCTGATTGGCTGAAAGAATGACAGGCAGGGAGGCAGGGAGACAGGGAGGCGAGCGACTGCAGTGAGGAAAGGTGTGTGTGTGTGAGGGGGGAAAGAAGGAGGAGGGAAGGGAGGAAAAGGGAGGAAGTGGGACAAGGAAAGAAGAGGAAAGCAGGGAAAGAGGGGAAAGAAGAGACCAGAGCAGAGCAGAGGGAGGGGTCTGGCTGCTCTCTCGGGGGTCTCTAGTGTCATGTCCAGTGGGGCTCCTGTGCTGTCACAATGCAGGAGGCAGGGATGCCCAGGACCTTCTCCTCCTTCCCTCCAGGAGGGAACCCACAAAAGCTCCTCTGTTTGGAGCACCACACAAAGCAAGCAAACAACTCCCAAATTCCATAGCAAGAGCCGCAAGGTTAAAGCGGGAGGGGAAGCTCACACACCTGAAGGCACACATTACATGCAACACACAGGAGCAAAAGGGTGTCAAGCTGCCAAAAGGGGAAATGGTGACAGCAGAGGACTCTTCTTTTCTAACCGGTTTAAAGAGCTTCTATGTGCCGGGGCTCTGCCCTTGGCCCAGTCCCCTCCTGGCAACTTGCTTTCCTTCGGCTTGAAGGGACCTCCATGGGCTCTCCTTCCCTCAAGGAAGAAGGGACCAGGGCAGAGAGCAAGAGGGAGGGGTCTGCTGCTTCTGCGGGGGGCCTCTGGTTTCATGTCCAGCGGGGCTCCTGTGCTTGCAGCCTGCCGGAGGCAGGGATGGCAGGGATGCCCAGGACCTTCTCCTCCTTCCCTCAAAGAGGGAACCACAAAAGCTCCTTGTTGGAGCACCACAGAAAAGCAAGCAAACAACTCCCAGAATTCCATAGCAAAGAGCCCGACAAGAGTTAAAGCGGGAGGGAAGCTCACAACCTGAAGGCACACATTACATGCACACACACAGGAGCCAAAGGGTGTCAAGCTGCCAAAAAGGGGAAATGGGATGACAGCAGATGACTCTTCTTTTCTAAACGTTTAAAGAGTGCTTGGTTGCCGGGGCTCTGCCTTTGGCCCAGTCCCCTCCCTGGCAACTTGCTTTCCTTCGGCTTGAAGGGACCTCCATGGAGCTCCTCCTTCCCTCAAGGAAGAGGGGACCAGGGCAGAGAGCAAGGGAGAGGGTCTTGGCTGTTGCGGGGGGCCTCTGGTGTCATGTCCAGCGGGGCTCCTGTGCTTGCAGCCTGCAGGAGGCAGGGATGGCAGGGATGCCCAGGACCTTCTCCTCCTTCCCTCAAGAGGGAACCCACCAAAGCTCTCTGTTTGGAGCACCACAGAAAAGCAAGCAAACAACTCCCAGAATTCCATAGCAAAGAGCCAGACAAGAGTTAAAGCGGGGAGGGAAGCTCACAACCTGAAGGACACATTACCTGCACACACCCAGAAGCAAAAGGGTGTCAAGCTGCCAAAAGGGGAAATGGGATGACAGCAGAGGACTCTTCTTTTCTAACTGGTTTAAAGAGCTGCAATGGCTGCCGGGGCTCTGCCCTTGGCCCAGTCCTCTCCCTTTCCCTCCGCTTGAAGGGACCTCCGTGGAGCTCCCCTAATGTCCCAGGCTGCCAAGGAGGGGACTCTGCCCTGCCCATCAAGTTACATAGGTTTTATCCTATTTTCTTCAAAAATATGCCAGCATATGAAGCCCAGCGTTTTATAGGGGCTTGCCTTCTTTCCCTCCCAAGAGAATCTTCGGAGGGAGACTTCTCAGTGAGGCTGAGAAGCACTCTCCCGGCCAGAGTCCCTAGGCTTACTGAAACCCCCACCACCTTTCCCCATAGAAATCAATCCAAAAACTGGTTTAAAAGGGCAGAGGAGAGCCCTTTGGGTCTGCATCTGGGAGAGATTTTAAACTCCGTTTTTGGATTGATTCCTATGGGGAAGGGAGGTGAGGGATTTCAGTAAGCGAGGGACTCAGGGGGCGAGCTCCATGGCCCAAGCCTCCCTTTTCCCTCTTTCCTGGGGGCAGCGCCTCTCCCGGCCGTCCAACCACGTGGTGGCGACGTCATCAGAAGACAGCCACAAAAACGTAATACAGCAAACCGTTCTGAGAACGGTTTCAGAAAAAGGAATCGCAGTGCGGTAAACTGCCGTTCTGATCGTTCTGATCACGTTTTGATTTCTAATGCGGGTAATATCCTTCCAGGAACGTTCTCTCACGTGTGATATGGAATTCTCAGAACGCAGTGCGATAATCTTCTTGTAACCTGTCATGCACATCTATCCGCAAGCTAAACAGCAAAAATATGATAATTCTTCATTAGAATGAAATCTCTTGCAACAAACATTCCCAGTACATAGGTTTTGTGTGTGTATGTTGTGTGTATTTATTAAATAGTACTTACTAAAGGCAGAAAAGCAACTTGTGCTTAATGTCAGCAGAGCCGTAGCCTGAACTTTAAAGGTGATCCCCCAAAATAAGCTGAGGGCTTTGACAGGCTCCTTTAAACCTCAGACTAAAACCTGAGTGGATTCCCCATGGGAGCCTCTAGATGCCACCAGAAGCCTGCCAGCATGCAATTCTCAGGGATCTTTCCACTCGGAAAGTCTTTGAAGCCTAAGAAATGGCCAAGAGGCAGTCCTTGCCTCTAACATCCCCCTAATCACTGATACTAGAAAGTAAGCTTTCAAGAACATGAAAGGGAACGAGATGGAGACATCTGGGAATCTTTTTATCCCAGCTGGGAATGAATTTAGCAGAAATTCAAAGGGGTAAGCTTGTGGAAAGCTCATTATTTTGTAATGAGTAGGGAGTTGGAAGTCATCCCCACCACAATTTTGAAGCACAGCAACATTACTAGAAATGATAACAGTGCCCTGCCTCCTGCGGGAAATGTATAGAATTTCATTTGAGGTGTCTTTTTTGGTGGGCATATCAGGAAGGAATACCACATGGGAACTAAAGAGAATTCTTTGTGTTATCATAGATGGAAAGCTACATGTGGAGACTTCAAACTGTTGCATTATATTCAGTGAAATGTATTTAAAAAAGTAGTTACATCTAACATACAGCACATGTGGCCTATACTTTAGTGAACTTAAAAACAAAACAAAGCCCTGTAGGTCAGTAGAACATTGGAAGTCATTGACAAGAGCATATGCTTAACTCACTCATACTACATCATTGGTTGTGAAGTCATATACAATCTTCTGTCTGTGTAACATTTGGCACATGGGGGTGAACACAAAAAGATGAAGGCATCTTTTTACAATATGGAAGAATTGTAGGGATCTATGTGATCCAGCTCTTATAGAAAAGGCAAGTCTAATGTACAGCAACACACATAGTACTTCAGTTTCCATGTTGTAGCTCTTCACTTAGAAGCTATTTTGTTCCACACCTGCCCTTGTCCTCTACCAGTGTCTGCTGGCAGCATATGAGGGCATAAACTGTGTGGCACATTGGAAAGACTGTTGGACTAGAATTGAGGAGATCTGATTTCTGATTTCTCTTGTGACAGGGAACAAACTCTCATCCTGATTTACCTTAAGTGGATTTGAGAACAAAATACAGAGGGAAAGAGCCATGTATGGTGTCTTGATTTTATTGAATGAAATACTGGATGTAAATGAAAGAAGGTAGTTGGGGCATCTACAGTGTGGCTTGATGTGCTTCTACTTTTGGAGAGCTTAATACATTTAGTGTGAAAATATGAAAGTAATTTGTAAACCTGCTTTTTAAAAATGTTTTCTGTGGTTAGGAAGCCTACCTGAGTAGCCCTTTGTGGGCATGTTTAGAACTGGGTTCACTGGAAAACAGAGACCCTTTTCAGACCTTTGCTTTTTAGCCTTTTAATAGCCCTAAAGAGCAACTGAGCAGACTGGGAAGAGATATTTGTAGCCATTCACACTCTTTTCCATGTTGCAGGTGAATGCAATAGCCATGCATAGGTTGGTTGCTTCTTTATTTACATATATTTGTTGTAAAAGTAATTTACATTTCAAAATGTGTCTTATTAGTCTTTTCAGTTTTCATGCAGTGTTGAAGGCTGATCATTTAGCAACCATTATTACAATGTAATACAGAGAACAACACTGCAATACAGAAAACACCATTAATCAAAGCTGGACAGTAGAGGACAACTCTGACCCAGTAAGAAACACAGCCGAGTGTCAAAACATTCAAAGCATAAGATGTGTGGTTTGCATAGGTTAATGTAAGCATCATATAACTCCCCACCCCACCCCACATTGCCTTTGTGTTTTTCCAAAGGCTTGGTATTTCTAAACAGAAACATAACAACTCATATTAGGAGCTGTTGTGGAGCTGAAGATCTGTAAGAATATAAAACAATAAGCTTAGCAGTAAGAAATGCATTTAAACTGTGCAAAATTTTGTGTTACAAAATGGGATTTGATGTGTGATGCACCCTTTCAGTAGGTTGTATGGTGCAGTACTTGCAAGGCACAGTGATATGCAGAGAAGGGAGTATCTGTTTGAGTAAACCTCCAATAACAGGTTTCTAAATGTGGAAATCTACAACATTCACTAGCAAATATTCCCTTGACACACCAAATTTATTTTCAACTTGGAATCCTATGCATGTGTCCAAGGTAATAGTATTCCTAACATTTTGAAAGTACTGCTTCAGTGAAGGCATGTGATTTGCATTGCACACTGTAAGGCTTGGGGAAGAACATTTATAGCATCCATAATCTTAAAAGAGGTCAATAAAATAAATGCTAAAGGAAGATGGATCTACAATAGCTAAGCTTTGCCTTATTTAGGTCAGGACTTCATTGGGTTTTGTCAGACAAGCTGAGATATTGCACAGCTCCCATTTTCCTAAAGCTTTCAAGCTTTCAGGGCTTACTCATAGCTCTCTGGAGCCTTAGAAGAACACCCATTGGAGGCTTTTGTGCTACTCTGTCAGATCATTCATTAGTGAGAAACCAAAGAAGTGAAATCACCAATACTATGAAAGAAGGAGG
This sequence comes from Sceloporus undulatus, assembly GCF_019175285.1. Taxonomy (NCBI): domain Eukaryota; kingdom Metazoa; phylum Chordata; class Lepidosauria; order Squamata; family Phrynosomatidae; genus Sceloporus; species Sceloporus undulatus. The sequence continues at coordinate 121,238,587 of NC_056524.1, forward strand.
AAATTGGAGAGGTTCACAAAATGAAAGACTTGCTTGTCCGCACATGTGACTTTTCCTTTCAGGTACTTATAAAATTAGCACTAAAATGGATTACGTCCTTGTTTATAGAGTAAACTAGAGAACACAGTGATGTTTTATTAAAACAACAACAACAACAACAAAGAAAAGAAAATAACAAAACAAAATTCTTGAAAGGTATAGTTCAAAGCATTTTGGAGATGGGGATAGTATGAATTTTTAAATGTCATTTTACATTTTTATACAGACTGGTGAGGTCTGCGTTCCAATGAGTACTGAAATGTGTATTCAATGACTATTAATTTCTCCACATGTAGAGAGATCTTGTAGCACTTGTCAGACTAACTGAAAGAATGAAGTTGGCAGCATGAGCTTTCATAGACTTCAGTCTCTTTCCTCATATGTTAAAAGTATCAGGGAAGTAGACTGAAAACCACTTCTTTCTTTCATTTAGTCTCAAAGTTGCTACAAAATCATTCTAAATACTTTCTACAGACTAACAGGGCTATATCTTTGAATTCTATTAAGTTGTTTAGTATTTTGTTATGCAAACCAGACGCTGCACACAGAAATGTATATATATAACATTGTGAAACAGTATTGTATTAAGGAAAATTGCTTACAAAAATGTTATATTATACAAGCCTTCACATAAATGTATTCATTTTTAAAATTAAAAGTATAGGAAATGTTTCTATATTTTCTTTGGAGGTCCCCCTCGCACTTCAAAAAAGTTGCAAACTTCCACAGAAGTAAGATGGAACGATCTTATGATGTGCAAAAATGACAATGTATTATTTACCTTTCAAATTTTGCATCTTCCTTTTTTTCTTTTTGAATGCATGAAGGAGGCCTAAGGTCTTTTAATTTTGTAACTGTTTTTTCTTTTCTTTTTCTTTTCTTTTTTTAAGAAGAGAGACTTTCTGCTGTACGTGTTGGATTTGGTGGATTGTATAATACTTGGTATTTATTTTAAAGGTTATTATACTGAGAAGGTAAAAAGTTAAAGGTTGAAAAAAAGTTACATTCATACTAAAAAGTTAAAGGATGAACCCAGGTATTTAGCATTTAAGAAGAGAAATAAGGCCACAAGAGGGAGAAATGTGATAATTAAGGAGAAAAATTAATTTAACTCAGATTCTAATCCCCTGCTGGTTACACAAAAATGGGGAGGAGCAGTGAAATAGAATGTCAGCAGAATTAAAGATAGAGAAGGAAAGGAGATGGAAGGAAGGTGAGGAACATAATATTTGAGAGACCCAGACCTGGTTAGAAAACTGTAGCAGTAAATCCAGGATGGAGGCCTGCCATAGGTCCCAAGAAGAAAAAGTGAGCAGAGCTTGCTGAAATAATGGTTGGATTGGGAAAATATTTAGCAGGTCTAACTGGATGTATGTATACCCACTCTTGTTATCTCAGTCTCTTTTTTTTTCAGTCTCAATATTAGCTGTTCAGAAACATGAGCTGCTGCCACATTGTAGAATTAATGCAGTTTGACACCAACCACTTTAACTGCCATGGCTTTTATCGACTCCTGGGGTTTATTGCTTATAATGGCACTAGGGCTCTCTGACAGACAAGGCTAAATACCACAAAACTACAAATCCTAGAATTCCATAGCACTGAGCTATGACAGTTAAAACAGTGTCAAGCTGTGTCCCTTGTGTAGATGCAGACATGATGGGCCAACATTTAATCACCAGAGGGTTGTCGTGTGTTTAGTGGAGAAAAATCAGGAATAATTATATCCAATTGATGGCTTTCCTGAGGATCAAAGAAGAAATGTTTCGGTCAGCTGTTTTATTTCATGTGTACTCTCCTATGATACTAACTATAAACTTTGTTTTCTATAGGATGTGAGGAAAATACACACACACACACACACACACACACACACGGACAAATTCTTTAAGAAAATAATACACTTCACAACTCTGATTCTTAAACCTCACAACCCTTAATTTTAAACACTTTAAAGACTTTAGCACATCCAAGATTTCCCCAATGCAGTGTGCAGAGCAAATCTCTCTGGTCAGCACAATGTTTATACACTGAATCACACAACTAATGTTTCATTGATCTGGAATGGATTTTACCAAACAGGGTCAGACCTCAAATACTGTAGGTTAAATATGGTAGAAGATGCTTTTTAATGTGAAAACATATTTTGCTCCAGGCAGAAATGTTAGCTCCATGCCTCTCATTTGAAAATACAGTTTGGGTGACACTAATACAGGAAGAACGCCACTCTGATGCTTTATTTATACTACAAAATGTTAGAAATTTAGTTCAGAGAATTACCAGATGTCTCAGGGACTTGTACATCAACACCTCCATCCAGGCAGACAATGATGAGCACTTTAAAATATTGTATTACTTTCAGAATATTGTCATAAAAAACAAACAAATAAATAAAAAAGTCTTATCCAACATTTCCAAATCTGTATGGAGCAATTTTGTTGTGAATGGAGATACTTTTTTTTTATCAATCCCTCTCTACTTTCCTTTATCCTATTTCTCTAAAAACAGTGTATACACAACCGAGGGTGGCAAACCAGTGGTCTTTCTGTTAAAGTGGCAAAAGAGCCAAGAGTTACCATGCAACATAGTCAGAGTAACCAGCATAGCCAGAGATGCTGGTTGAAAACATTGGATGTGCTGCATGGAACACTTGTCCAGTTAAATATTCCTCCAGAAAAGACGCAACAATGAAACTGTGGAAATGGGGTGAAGTAATGTGACAAAACATAGGGAGCAGGACACTTACACAACACCCTATACCTCTTTAATCCAAGTCTCTGTTTCCACCAACAGGAAAGTTTCTGTTCAGCTCAAGGCCTATCATAGCAAATGCTCCTCTGATTTTGGATTTTCTTGTTGTATGTGTGTTTCCCCCTCTCCCCTCCTGTGTTGAGCATAGTGTGGCCAGATTTCTGGGTTCCTCCCAGAGTTAGGAAACTCTGAGTGGGTATGCTGTGTCCTCCTTAAGCCAAAAGGGGGTACCTTTCAGTTAGATGTGCTGCATTCAGCAAGCCTGCTATTTAGTTTAAAGAGTGAATTGTGTGTGAGTTTTAAAGAGTGGCAGTTACTTTGGCAGCAAGGGGCTTCAGTTCTCTATTTCCCTGCTGCTCTGTTTCCTTCCAAAACCAGAGGAAAAGGATCAGCTTCAGGATAATGAATAACAGCAACAAGCACCACCTCCATTTATTTCAGTTCTTTATCTTGGGACTTGTCTACATTAGCTCTACATTAACTCCATTTTTTCCCTGGGCTGACTGTATGATATTTATAGCATCTGGCCCTCAAAACCCGGATTGGGTCCAACTTTTTTACATAATGCCCAGACCTGATTCAGGGTTTCCACCTCTTGTCTTTTTTCAAAATGTACCCTTTGCTCTGTGTTTTCATGAAAACCTGGAGAAAAATGGAGCAGTGATGGGTGGCTGCTAATCCCTCAGAGTTCCTGCTAAGCAACGGTCGCCCGCCTTGCCGGGCAGACCGTTTTGCTGCTAGACGCGGCTGGACTACAAGCCCCAGAGTGCTCTGGAGCTTGCCCGGCTCCCTATTGGTGCGCATGGGTGGAAGGGGCGGCCCTTCCGCTCCACGACTCTCTGGGAGCCGTTTTCGTTGGTGCAGGGCTTCTGGTCCTCCAAGGCTGCCCATTGGTGGGCTGGGCCTTGGAGGCGGGGCCCCGCACAGCACGCAGGGAGGGAGGGGCCTAGGCCTATATAAGGCCGTGTTGCTGGCCCCTTCCCTCAGTCGGTTGCTTGGCTTCGAGCAGAGCGGAGCCAAACTGTGGAAGGGAGCAAGTCTTGGTGCTTCTCCTGCCTGCCCACCGCTGTTGTTAGGTGGTTTTTAGTCACAACTTGGCAGCAGCATAGGCCAGGATCTGCATGCTGTGGTACCAGGGCTATGGAGCTCTGGTTTGGGAGTCAGTAGGTACCCGGGGGAGAATAGGGCAGGCATTTGGCCATTGCGGGGGCCAGAATGCAGGAGCGCCTCCCGGTGACTAGGGGCTTTGTGAATTGATGAACGCAAGACAAGGTTTGCGGTCAAGTTGTGTTCCTTAGCCCCTAGGTCATCCCAAGCACCGGGTGGGTGCCCGGTTTGGATAATCAGACTACATCGGGTGGTTTGATTGCACAGATCCTGACGTTATGCTTTGTGCCAACCCTACCAATTGTTTGCAAATAAAGTTGTGGCCTTACTTCCAACATGTTGTACTGTGGTTATTTGACAGCAACATCTGAGGCAAATTGCTTTGCAGGACAAGTCACTCTGAGGTCAGAAGAAGTCTGAGCCCCTAATTCTTACCTCAGATGAATTCATGCCTGCAGTGGCAGTGCTAGTCAGCTAGCAGGGACCACAGCTACTCATCATCTTCTCAGAAAGTAAGGAGGTGAATGTGGGGAAAATACAGGGGCAGAATATTCGGGGGGCAGCCTGGAGTATTTTGGCAAATGTAGACAAGCCCTTAAGAGAAAAGAGAAAAGGAAGAGGAGAAACTAACAACTTAAAGAAAGAAGTCATCCTCCCTTAATCCATCTACTTAAATATACACACCTCATACTATGAGATCCCGATCTATTTTACAATGCTGCATTACACCAATACTTAAGAATAGGTCCCAATATCGCAACTTGTAACAGTGGGAAGAGAGTGTGTTTGATCACCAGCAAGATTATTAGACCAAAAAAAAAAAAAAAGGTAACTCAGCTGCCGCCTGCAAAATTCTTCAACTTTCCCTCCTCTTACAAACAAACTGTTGAGTATAAAGGGGGTCAAGAGAACCTCAGGAAAGGATTAATCAACCCAGAGAGGATTGGAACCATCTCCCAAATGCCAGAGCCTGGGAGGCGCATATAGTTGGCCCTTCCACTAGCATGCTTAGCAGTATTATATCCTTCTTCAATTCTGTGCATGGTTGTTTTGCCAAAGCTTGGGCCCTCAGCCTCTAAAGATAGATAGATTTGCTTGTAAAAAACCAAACCTATCAACCAACAAAACTTTAAGTGTTACTTGCTTTTTTTCTCCTTAAACTTCACAACCATTTTTCTTGCTCCTACATGAAACCAAATGACTGCATTCATAATACTGTCTGATTTGTTTGTTGTTGTTTTTAAAAAAAACCAAAACAAAACTTGATTTAATACTAGGTTTCAGTATTTATTCAAACTATTACCATGCCACTTTGAATTACTGGGCATTTCACACTCCTTGAATAGAAATTCAGAAGTGCCTACATTAAAGAAAAGAATGGCATAGTGGGGAGGTGTCTAACATCCTTAGCATGCTGTAAATATTCATTCTATGAAATAATCAACACTGGACTTTTATTTTCATTCTATTCAAAAGAAAGCTACAGATTTATTGTCATCTGTCTTTGAAAGCTAATCACTGTATATCCTGTATGGCTTTAAGTGATGTCTCAGAAAGTTCCCTGTCTTTTTAAAGGAACAGTATTTTTTTTCCTTCTCTTCACTTTCCTTTGAATCTTTAATCATGAAGTTGCAAAAATAAATACAGTCCTCAGAAGGGTGATCCCTCTCTTATTGCTTATTCATGAATCAATTGTTGTTGTTAACTACCCTCAAGTCAACCTTGAGTCATGGCAACCCAGTGGATGAGACATCTCCAATAGACCCTGTCTTTCACTGTTCTGGTTAGGTTCTGCAGCCTCATGCCCGTGGCCTCTCTGATACAATCTATCCATCTGTCATGTGGTCTTCTTCTCTTTCTATTGTCATCTATCTTTCTTCATTGTCTTTTCCAGTGATTCATGCCTTCTCTTAATGTGGCCAAAGTATGACAACCTCAGTTGAGTCATCCTGGCTTCCTGGGAGATCTCAGGCTTAATCTTTTCTAGAATCCAGATGTTGAAAAGGCTTTGAATGGATTAGCTCTCTTTTACACAACCCTCATAAAGTAAGCCATTTTATCTCTATATTATTCCCATTCTATTATTGTCTTCATAATTTAATCAATCTCTCAAAATATACTAACCTTACATTGCTGCCTTAACCAGTATTGCCCTGATGATGCAGGCTCCACCACAGACCGGGGGGGGGGGGGCATTAGGGGAAAGAATACAGGGTCGGGCTGTCCAGAACAGTCTGACTCAAATTGTAATTTCAGTTAATAGGAATGGGAAGTCAATGTAATCTGTAGATCAACTGTAGTTACCAGGTCAGTCAGGTGAATGGTTTTTAGTATGAGGATGCTGCCACACTGCAGAAATATGAATTTTCTCCCAAAGTCCTATCATTGCAGTAATTTAAAACTTCAGCTGAGAATTTATAACTATAGAGGCGAAAAAAGGTTATTAAGGAAACATAAGCACAGCAAATTTAACAGTTCTGGATATGACTTTTTTCATTTTCATTCTCTTTGAAATACTAGAAATTTGAGGACTGAAGGAAAGTTTCATTCGGGGTTGAATTCTTATTTGGAGGGTAAAATTTTCACTTTTTGTCCACCTTCCATTACTACACTACTGTGTTACAGAGGAACACGCATACCTTTGTGAAGTTGAAGGCTTTCATGGCTAGCATCCATAGTTTTTTGTGGTTTTTTTTTTGGGGGGGGGGGCTATGAGGCTGCGTTCTAGAAGAGAGTATTCCTGAAGAAGCCAGCCACAGCTGCTGGTGAAACATCAGGAATAAATTCTTCTAGATCATGGCCTCATAGCCTAAAAAGCCCACAAAAACTATGCTTATACATTTCTCTCACACATACAAACATAAACATATGCAGCAGCCTACATGTGCAAATGCAAGAGATCCAGTGTTCCATTGAACTTTATTCATAACTGATTTATGTCTCATTGAAGGTTGTGAATCTGTTCAAAGCATGGTTGTGTGCCTAAGCACACAAGCTCCTACTTTAGCTAACCCGTATACATAGAATTGAAGAATTTAAAGCCAAACTTAACTGAATTCATAAGTTCTTCCAGAGTTCTGTCAGAAGCTTTTTTAACCTGAAGGGAAATTATTTTGCTACTGCTGTTTTCAAATACATGTAGGAAGAAGACCTTGTTAATCAGTTACAGATCTCCATACATCGAAGAATATGTTCTGATCTACCTTCCAAGTTTATGTCTTGAACTCTCATGTTATGTACTATTATTTTCCCTTTTGCATTGTCCATCATTTTGTTTATAATGTGGTTAGTTGACTCTTGGGTACTGAGTAATTGACAGTTGAAGCTGCTATAAAACAGCTATTCTTCTTACAATTTTAGAAATATGGTTAGGTTATATACCTCAGCAGAGCCTGAGTAGATTCTGTTCCATGTCACATTTGATCAGTTATGAGACTACAGTCAACAACATTTACAAGAAGTTTTAATTTTTGTGTATTCTGCAGGTCTTTCAATTGTACTTTTGGGAAATTATACTCAGTAATAAATCTATTTATTACTGTTAATTCATTTCCTGAGGTTTTCTGTGTCAGGCCTTATCATTGACCATACTGGTGGTTAGGATGATGATGGTGATGGTGATGATGATGATGATGATGATGATGATGATGATGATATCTCTTAGAAAAGGAAGACAATTGATCTCCAATAGTAGCAAGGTTCCATTTGGAAACTAGAATGCAACTCCTCCTTCAACATTCTCATCTCATGGTAAGCATTAATAGTTGCTAATGCACATTAATGATTAAAGGAGCATTAATGAGACATTGATTTAATAAAAAATAATTTAGCAGTGCTCTTAAATTCTACTGTGATATATTGCCTAGTATGTTCTTGCACATAAATGGCTGTCACTTAGCCTGCAAAAGAAAAATAAAGCGGGATGCTGAAGATCAACCCTTTCTTTGTAATCCACAGGCCAATGTAGGCAAAAAGCAGAAAGAGAGAGAGAGATCAAAAGTGCAATGTCATCATCTCAATGTGCTATGAGAATGAGCAGAAGCTAACTGCAGCTTTGATCATATTGCCGCCTCAGCCTTAAACTTTGTGCAGAATAAGGGGAAAGAGGAGAATGTTGTCAGAAATTCCGTTTAATCTTTAGAAGAAGAAAGGAAAGAAACTGTAACGGCGGCAGTGGTAAATCAAAGTTAGATTCCCAGATAAAAATGGTTAGCCAGTAGAACAAGAATTTTTCAGTAGCTTGCTAGGTAGGGTAAGATGTAGAGCATACAGTCTCTTCTGAATAAATCAAACCTTCTGTGTAATGTTCTTAGTATTAAGTTACTTTTACACTGCAGGTTATGTATGTTCACTTTAAGGTAAGTCTGAATGAGTTCAATTGGCTCTTCTGAAAAGTCAGTACCAACAGGAGTGCTGCTGTAATGGACCATATATACTTGAATATAAGTCGACCTCATGTATAAGTTACGGGCAGGTTTTGGTATCAGTATTATGTATTTTTATACAACCCATGTATAAGTCGAGGGTAAAACATAGAGTCACAGAATCATAGAATCATAGAGTTGGAAGAGATCACAAGGGCCATCCCATCTAATCCCCTGCCATGCAGGGACTCTCAATCAAAGCATACCCAAGAGATGGCTATCCAACCTCTGTTTAAGGACCTCTAAAGAAGGAGACTCCACCACACTATGAGGGAGTGTGTTCCACTGTTGAACAGCTCTTACTGTCAGGACGTTCTTCCTAATGTTAAGGTGGAATCTCTTTTCCTGTAGATTGTATCCATTGCTCCAGGTCCTATTGTCTAGAGCAGCAGAAAACAAGCTTGCTCCATCCTCAATTTGACATCCCTTCAAATATTTAAACAAGGCTATCATATCATCTCTTAACCTTCTCTTCTCCAGGCTAAACATACCAGCTCCCTAAGTCTCTCCTCATAAGGCATGATTTCCAGACCCTTCACCATTTTAGTTGCCCTCCTTTGAATATGCTCCAGCTTCTCAACATCCTTTTTGAATTGTGGTGCCCAGAATTGGACACAGTATAGGATCATATAACAAAGATGTAATGGATAAAGGAAAGGAAAATGATCCCAAAGAACACTTCTGTTTTCCCACCCAGACACTCAAAAAGACTGGAGGTGGCACCACAGTAGAGAGAATAGACGGGGCCAGTGATTCTTTTATGTTCTCCCAGTATGGACTAAGCTCTTGCCTTTAGAACTACACAGAGAAGGGGATGGTTCCTCTTTTGATAAAAGTTAAGGTACAGTACTTACATCGACCCATCGATAAATTGACCAGGGTTTTTTTGGGCCAATTTTTGATTAAAATTTCTAAACTTACACATGAGTACATACCGTATCTCTGTCCTTTTTACAATGAGTGGGAATTTGGCTTTCTGTGAGTTTAATAATATGCTTTGAAGGTTTTAGTACAATCCTTGTCACCAAAAACCACTGTGACCTCCCAAATCTCTGGCATCCCTCATTTTTTCAGCCAAAACATGTTGTTTAGTTAAAAACAAAAACAAAAACAAATCACCTTGCTGGCACTCTGAAACAGCAAGATATCTCCTTAGTCCCAAAATGTCAATGGGACTGATGCACATTATGCAAAATGGGGGATGCAGTATAGCCCTCAAGAGCCTAGAGGAGGTAAAAATGGTGCAGACAGCCCTTTGCATCCCAGAATGTATCCATACCTATTTTATAAGAGTGGGAAACATGAGGACTATTTTTGTGACCTCAGCAACAACCATTTTGATGCCACTAATAGAAGAACACTCCCCTAATGCTCCAATGGGAGTTGTTTTGTGGTATCCCATATACTAGCCAGAAAACAATTCTGGCTGCATGTTCTTACATGCACACCCACTTTGCAAGATTGTGTTTGCCTTCTTTTCTTTGTCAGTCATGGTTGTGACTGGGCAACCTGGTTGACTCTCAAAGGAGTGTCAAATGACTGCTCTATTGCTCATAGCTCTGCCTGAGGCCTGCAAAGTGGTGGCTAGCATCTCTGAGTTTGGTCCCTTGGGTTCTTTCTTTCCAGTATCTGCTGCATGCATTGCCTCCTAGCCTTGCACACACACCACTAATTTTCAAGGAGTGCCAATTGCCTAGCAAGGTTTAACACATACTGGTTAGAGTTTTCATTTTGCCAAGGCTTCTGTGGTTCAGTAATTACCGTCTCTCTTTTTTTTAATTGGTGATTCATGGTATGTTTTCGCATCTTTCTTTGCAGTCTTCCCACTCACACAAATGGAGGCATGAACAACCTCTTATCCTTACATGGCTCTAGCTTGCCAGCTCGTGCTTTTTACCAATAGTGTTGGTCTATCTTTCCTAGCATTAATCCCTTATTTGTCAAGCTTCTAGCTTTTATCCTCATGGTGAGGAGGCCTCTTTTGCATTTTTGCACCTTACATCTTCTTACTAAACATGAGTTAATAGTACTTTCCCATGTTTTCATCAATGGAAACTCATGTATGGTAGTGATCCACCTAATATTGGTAACTGGGCCTGGGCCTCCCAATGGGCTTCCCAATGCTACATAAGTTGGCCCACCACTTGTAACCCCCTCCCTTACAGTAGGTGTTTATGGGATTTGTGCTGTCCCTCGGTTCCCTCCTTCACAGATTTTGGGTATGGAACGAGCATGTCCTTATAATGCCAGTCCCACTAGTGGGGCATCTCTTTTGGTCCACTGAGGAGATGATTTGGCAGGGAAAATATGTGGATATATTGTCCTTGCTATTATGAGAAAGTTAAGTCAGGGGTTGATTCTAAGAACAAAGAGGATATAAAAAGAAGAAAAATAAAAAAAAAGTTGGTTGTATTTAGTCTAATTGTCTCTATGCATACCATTTTTATATGACACTTGTAATGGATGTGTACACCAGCCATGACCCGGCTTTAGTAAGGTTGCAAGATATTATTCATCATATGTTTTTTCTAGATTTGCTTGGGTTCATTTATAATGAAAACTTCCATATATGCTCTGCCCGTGACCTCCCCCCCACTGCAACAGGTAACATCAATATAACTGACTTAGGTTGGTGACCCCTCTAATGCTTGTTGGGTGATAGGGCAAATAGTGGACACAAGCTGTCCAAGAACCCTCTTGTTGCCTCCCAGTTCAATCCCAGTTCATCTATTGACAATAACAGAGGCAGTTGCACCTTTAACCATGTTGTTAGAAGTCCTCCGCACAATCTGTACTGTATCACATCCCAGCATCAGTCTGGGTAAAAATGACTAAGGCCCTATTCTCACTGGCTTATAAAGTGGATCAAGACGTGGATTATGGGGGCATTGTTCCCATTTAAGTGCACATTCGATCCTCATTGCACCAATTTCATTCCCATTGGAATTTGGATCTGATCCCCATGTAATCAGTTTTTCCTGGGGAAACCCAAATCAGTGGTGGATAATCCGGGTTAATTTGACTGTACTTTTTTGAAGGTTTTTCCTGCACCTCCCGAGTCTGATTCGAGGCAAATGAATGAGAACGACAAGGGTGTCTGATTTGGGAACTTGGGGATGGGAGGAGCAGTGCTCAAGGGGCTGGCCTGGGGATGTCACCCGCTTGTTCTCTTTCTTGCTTTACCAGCGCCATCCCCCCCTGTCCATGTAGCCTTTCCCCCGGTAGAGTGGGAAGCAGGGTAAAGCAATCGCATGTATAGACAATTTTTTTTTTAAATTAAGGTGCTCTGTCGGGTCTCCAAACATTGCAAATTGCTACATTGACCTCCAAACGCAGTAAACACATTACGCCCCCCTGCAACCTCCTCCCTGCTCCACATCAAGCTTTACTTGATACATAACCTTTCTTTCCCTAAAAGTTCTTCAATCAATGATTCATTTTTTACATACCTGCTCAATTGCAATGGGAACAGGGAGAAAAAAAGTCCACCTCAAATTACAACCGAGAAAATTTCAATGGGAATGAGAACATGGGTAAAAACAACAACCCCGAGTCCGTTTGCACCCTTTCATAATGGAAACAAGGAACCAGATTCGAATAAGACTCGGGAAAAAAATCCAAGTCAGAATCGCAGCAATAAAAGCCACTTTTTTTGCCCAGTTGGAATGGGGCCTAAGGTGAAATTGTCTAAGTAGGTTAATGACTTACTTCCAATTAAAAAGTCTGCTGCTGCTTCCAGTTCTGAAACCCTAGTCTGATCAAGCTGCCTGCTGCAAGACATCCTAATAGCGATTCAGAAGCCTATTTATTGGCTGATTTTTATATTTGTTTCTGTATTCTCTTCCACGGTTCACTAGCCCACTCCTCAGTGAACAATCAGTGTTATCTCAGGGAACTGGAGCTTTTGGTAGCAGCAGGAAAGGTAGCAGGCCCTTCTAATTTTTAATGCTCCCTACCATTCAGATATCCCCTTTAGGTTTGGTTCCTAAGGCAGCAGTGTGGAAGCTTTACTTGATACATAACCTTTCTTTCCCTAAAAGTTCTTCAATCAATGATTCATTTCTGATTATTTCTGCTCAGTCCACAACATCACATTTGATGAAGTCATCTGGATGATAGAGTTTGGGAACTGGGGCCATACTGGGCAGGCGGGCATTAAATCATATGTCCATTCAGTTGAACGATTTTGACCTTGTAAGTTTGCAGTTTGAGAGATGATACTTAGTAGAGAAATGCCAATCTATAGGATTTGCCATTTAATTTGCAGCCTTTGAGGATTTTTTGTACCTTTTAGAGTAGACCTTTTATTTGCCAAGGGAAGACCTAGTCATCTATTTGCAGCTCTTCCCTATTCCAGTTGATGTGCTAGTCTCATGGTCAGGTTTCAAACCTTAGTTGACCCTCTGGGTCTTCCCTTGGCACCTAAGAAGACTAAAGACCTGGCAGATGATGTTCCTAAGTATTGAGAAAGCTACAATTGTACAGGCCTGCAGCTTACCTGAAGACAAGTGATCAACATTGCACTAGCTGCTTACTTCTTATCTTACCATCTAGAAATTTTACCTTCACCAGCTACAGTGGTTGCTACAACACATAGTATTCCGTATGTTGAGTTGTAATCCCTGACAGAGGTTTTATTTATCATTTCTGTGCTGCTTCGCAGGGGCCCATTTAACCACATCACCACATGTGCATTACTAGTTCAATGTGTTTTGACTTGCTGATATGGCTTGAATTTCTTGGGCAGTTTAATAACATATATATTTGCCATCAATACCTCCTTCTCATGAAAAATTTTCAGGTTTATTCTGGCACCTTGGATTCATGGGAATTTGGGATATATTTTAGGGGTCTCAAACCTTCAGCCATCAGGAGATTTGCCAAGACATGACCTGCCTGGAGTTATTTCTGATAACAATGGCTGTGGATTGTTGGGCTGATGTATTCAGGCTGTGAAAACCAAGCAACCATCCAAGTGGTCAAAACAAATGTTTCATGCTCCCCTAGGGTGATGAAGGTGGGCAAGTGATTTATCCTCCAAAGCATGTTGTTCAACATCTTCAAGGCTCATTTCCTCTCAACCACCAACAACTGTATGATGAAGAGAAGAGAAAGTTAAGAGATGACATACTAGTCATGTTTAATTATTTGAAGGATGGAGCAAATTTGTTTTCTGCTACTCCAGAGCCTTGGGGGCTGTACAGGTGCTCCAGAGCCTTGAGGGCAGTACAGGTGCTGCAGTCAGGCCAGCACAAAGTGCTGGCCTGACTGCAGACTAGGACTTAACTAGGGTGAAGCATTTACATGCTCTGAGCCCTAGTTCCACCGCACATGTGCCATTATGGTGTGCCCCCATCCACATGGGGTGTTCCATTAGGACGCACCAAATGGTGCTCTGCGGAAGGGGCGCCATCATGGTACACGAGCGCCACTATGGTGCCCCTTCCAGGAAGCTGCTTAGAGCAGCTTCTGTTTGCTCCTAAGAGGAAGCAGATTGTGGCTGCGGGTGTGATTGCTGTGGCAATGATCTGGGGCTAAAGGGGCAGTGTTTAACCACCCATCTGTCAAGCCCCTAGGAAACAGAGCAATGGATTCAAAATACAGGAAAATAAGATTTTACCTTGAGGAAGAACATCAAGATGGTAAGAACTGTTCAGCAGTGGAACATGCTGCCTCAGAGGGTGGTGAAGTTTCCTTCTTTGGAGGTTTTTAAACAGAGCTTGGATGACCATCTGTCAGGAGTGCTTTGATAGTGTAAAGGCAAAAGATGTATATGATCTGAAGATAAACCAGAGTGCATTCCAGCCTGGCAGGAGGTTGAACTGAATGGCCTTAGTGATCTCTTCCAACTCTGTGATTCTTTTATTCTAATTCCATTGATTCTCGTAGGGACCATTTTGGGTCATTGACACCAGAAGCCAGAGTCATTGAGGATGTTGCCCTAGCAGTGCAATGGAGCTTTGGTGAGTGGAAACAAGCAGGGATAATTTCAGCTTCACTTACTCCCTCTGTAAAATAAACTATGGTGGCTTTAGCTTTCAAGGTCAATTCTGAGGGACTGCTCAATTCTTCAGATTCCCACCTCGGCAAGTCCTTAAGGTTTGCACATGACTTTACCCTTGGTCACCCATCTGGTGTCATCCATTTACTAATGTACTGCAAGTCAAGTAGTTTGTTTTTGTCACTATGCAGTCTTATTGCTTGCTGTAGCACCCTGTTGGTGTTAGCTTGTTTGATTTTGAGCTTTTCTACCCAGCAAATTTCTCTTTTATGTGAAAACTGATGTCTCTACTCAGGCAATTTCAACTAATTATGTTAATATTTGAAACATTCTGTAGAGTACTATGTTGTAACAGTAAGCTCAGGTCAGCATGTGTCTCTTAGCCAAGGGTTTGTCACTAGCTTCTGTTCAATCTATGTGTTCTTTACCTACATAACAGCTAGGGGTGATGGCACTGGACACCTATTTCACCATGTCAATCAGTTGCCACTGATACATTTTCAATTTTGGGTACTTGTATTTAATGTCCATTTGCAATTCAAAGAAGATGTTTCTTTGAAATCCAGCATGTCTCCTTCCTTTGTGAAACCACAGGCTCCTATGTAGGTAGAGAACACTGAATTTCTCAAGATGTCTTCATGATGGGATTGATTGCTTTGCCTCTGCACCACCTAAAGTTTTCCTGATGCAAAACATGACTTTGAAAGCTTGCAACATGTAATTGTGCATTTTGGTTGGCTGAATAAAGGTATCATTGTTTGGAAATAATTCTCTTGTTAGAGATGGAGTTCAACAACATCTGGATGAAGGTCTGTGTGCCTACTGGAGGTAGAGGCACTAGTAGAGACCGATCATTAGAGTGACATGATGTGTTCACCCTTTTATCTTGTCTAATCTGTATCTTCTTGACATAAACTAATATTCTCTAGATATTTTCACTTTCTTCCTCTTCCTTTCTATCTCCTGTCTCTCTCCTAAATATGTAGCAACAATAGCATCCTAACCTTATCTTTCTGACTCAGTATAGAGTCTGTATAATAAACATTATTTTCTTTTTCTTTTTGTTTTCAAGTAGAGAGAACCAGAATGGTATAGTGGTTTGAGCATTGGACGATGACTATGGAGACCAGCGTTCAAATTCGTCTTCAGCCATGGAAACCCATTGAGAGGAAGATAAAGGCAAACACCCTCTGAACAAAGCTTGCCAAGAAATTCCTGTGATTGATTCAACTTAGAGTTGCTATAAGTCGAACATGACCTGAAGGCACACAACAATAAATAAAGTATTTTCTACTTTCTCCAAGCAATAGCAATAGTAATAGCAGCTTTATGTATATACTGGTTCATACCACATTAAGCAGTCTCTAAGTGGGTTACAACTGTAAGCTAATTGCCCCCAACAGACTGGGTACTCATTTTAACAATCATGGCTAAGCTGAGTTGACCTTGAGCCCCTGGCTGGGATTGAACTCACAGACTTATGTTTTGTGAGTGAATGGCTGCAGTACTGACATTTAACCACTGTGCCACCAGGGCTCCAAGCAGCAGTTGTCCATGCATATCAGAGAATTTGATCCTCACCTCCTCTCGTGGAAAGGAAAGAAACACTTTGCCTATCACTCTGAATGGGATCACTATGTGTATGTTAGGATTTTCTGTCACTTTCTTGCACCATAGAGAACTGCTGCTCTTCCAAATTTAAATGGTAAATGGGCTGGCACTGGGGAATCCAGATAACAGCACAACTCCTGGTACATTGGGGAAAACATTCAGTGGTCTCCACAATACTTGGAAGCAGCCCTTTCCTAATTAATCATTAAAATGTTTAGTGGCATATATTGGTCATACATGGGGCTACCCTCGTGCATGTTTGGAAACTTCAACTTGTACAAAATATGGCAGCCAGGTTAATTACAGGTACTTCTCATAATGATCACATAACACCAGTTTTGAAATCCCTTCACTACCTGCCAATTAGTTTCCGGGAGAGGTACAAGGTGTTGGTGATTATTTTTAAAGCCCTACATGGCTTGGGTCCAGAATACTTAAGGGAACGCCTTCTTCCTTTCCTCGGGGAAGAATCTACTTCAGCCAAAAAATCTTGACTAACCTCAGTTACCCAGGGGCCTTCTCCACTGCTGCTCCAAAGCTATGGAATGACCTGCCGAAGGAGATCCATCACATTTTTACTCTTACAGCCATTAAGAAGGCTCTTAAGATGGATCTCTTCTGGCAGGCCTTCCCTACCTAGTTCCTCTCCCCGTTTACTGTGACTCCCATCACTGTGTCCACCAGTTCTTCTCTTAAATTTAATGAGAAGAATTAAATAAAAATTAATTAAAATTAAATTCTCGCCTCAAGAAGAAGAGCCCTTCCTCCGTACCTACTGTCATCATCAGACCTGGGAGGGAGTGAAAAAGACAGATCCAGTTCCATCAAGTCTAGCTGTGTCAGATATGTGTAACTGAGGTGCGTTACAGACCGCCCAAAACGGGTGGTCTGCCACCGCTGTCATTTGCAGTGTGGAGGAGCCCCAGTATACAAACTGTGCAGCTCCTCCGCGCTGCAAAAAGAAGCCCCAAAATGGCGCTTCTCTTTGTGGTGCGGTTATGATGCCGCGAGGTGCCAATGGCGTCATTTGCGCCGTGTGATGTGCGGATGCAATGCATCCACTACGTCAAGATGGCGGCCCCCGTGTGGACAGGGGCAGCCATTTTGTACAGACTCGGTCCATATTAGGGTTGAGGGGCGTCCAGAAGTGACGCCCTTTCTCAACCCTACTACGCCCCTTCGGCGCATCTGTAACATGCCATAGTTTAAGATTGGAGGTGCATCACATCATTAAACAGTGAACCTTAAAGCCCATTTAGTATACAAAGAAAAACATGCCATATTAATCAAAATGAACAAACACCATAAACTGCAAAACAAGCACATCCCAGCTTTTCTTGTTTTTTAAAATGTCTCTACTTTAACAAATGTATCAATCTCTTCAGAAAGGAAACTGAAATATCACTAGTTCTGTCCCATGACACCATTGAAACCTACTTCAGATACTAGAGAATTGAAAGTTTACTACTGAGTGTGGAGTTGTGAAGATTCACAGGGTTAATTGCATATTTGTGAGTTTACGTATAAAAGAGATGCAAGTTTGTACTTCTGCATATTCTTTGAAGTAGAATAGTATGAACAGATGATGAAAAGCAGGGACAGAAAGTAATAAAATGAACTTCAAATAAGAGATTGTAAATATTTATAATCAGAATTAAACATATAGTCAGTATTCATAGATTCATCAATGAGTGGACATGTAGGGTAGCT
The DNA here is from genome assembly GCF_019175285.1 of Sceloporus undulatus. Classification (NCBI taxonomy): domain Eukaryota; kingdom Metazoa; phylum Chordata; class Lepidosauria; order Squamata; family Phrynosomatidae; genus Sceloporus; species Sceloporus undulatus. The sequence continues at coordinate 121,256,230 of NC_056524.1, forward strand.
TGAGAGAGAAAGAGAGAGGATATTTTATACACACTTATTATACAGTTTAAAACATGGGCTGGGATTCTGATTTACCTACTTAGGGCCCAAACAGACAGGCCAAAATAAAGCTGCTTCAGGTGACTTTAGATGTATGCTGTTTAAATGCTGTATGAGTCATAAGAGGCCGGAAGCTGTGCCAAAGCCATGCTCCAATCCTAAGGACTAGAGTGCAGCTTTAGGACAGCTTCTGGCCTCTTAAGATGTGTGTGTCATTTAAACAGCATATCTCCAAAGTGACCCGAAGCAGCTTTATTTTGGCCCGTCTGTTTGGGCCCTTAGATACATAACCATCTTATGACTAACTAAGTAGAGTCCCCTGGCAAAACCTCCAGCACCAACTCACTGGGCAGCAGCTGCTGTGAGTGATGAGGTCTCTTCCCCTGTTGATCAGGAAGCAGCTGGCTGATGTTTCCACCCCTATAAACACACATCCAGTGTGACAGTCAAAAGCAGGGATTCTATTTCAATTCTCTTTTGCACCAGATAAAACTCATGCTGGGGTGGTGGGAACATCAATCAACTGCTTCCAGATTAACGGGAGTGGATTCTTGTTTCTCACAGCAGCTGCTGCCCAACAAATGGAATTTGGAAGAGCTTTATAGTCCCTACATTTCCTCTAAGCTAGTGAACTAGGGATCATAAATATGAACTATGAACTGCCTCACAGCTGTCTCGCAGTGGATGCGCCATCGACGTTTGAAGCTCAACATGTCCAAGATGGAGCGTCTTGTCTTTCCTCCTAAGCCCACCCTTCAACACTCCTTTTCTGTCTCTGTGGACAATATTTCTATTCAACCAGTCCAGCAAGCCCGCAGTCTTGGTTTTATCTTTGACTCTTCTCTGTCGTGTATCCCTCAGATCCAGACCACAGCCAAGGCTTGTAGATTCTTTTTGTACAATATTGCCAAAATCCAACCATATCTCTCCGCCTCTACTGCCAAGATCCTGGTCCATGCCCTAGTGATCTCCCGACTTGATTACTGTAACGTCCTCCTGGCTGGGCTTCCTCTTTCTCACCTCTGTCCTTTAATCTCTGTCCAGCATTCAGCTGCATGCATTATCACTTCCACCCACCACTCTGACCACATCTCTCCTGTGTTGGCATCCCTTCACTGGCTCCCTCTCCCCTTCCGCATTCAGTATAAGCTCCTGCTGTCGACATTTAAAGCCTTCCATGGACTGGCCCCTCCTTACTAATCAGACCTTCTTTCTCCTCACCTTCCCACCAGGGCTCTCCGTTCTGGTAGTCAAGGTCTGCTGTCTCAGCCCAGGATTTCCTCTGCCCCATCCCGGATTCGCCCCTTTTCACTTGCTGCCCCTCACTCCTGGAACCTTCTTCCCCCACAAGCAAGAGCCATCACTTCTTTAACTAGCTTCAAAACGGAGTTGAAAACCATCCTGTTCAGAGAAGCCTTCCCAGGCATTGCATAATTGTCGCTTACCATCTGATGTTCTTTTAGTACCTGTTTATCAAACCATTTCCTGTATTGCTATGTATTGTATATGTATTATCCTTGTGTTTCCCCCTGTGTTAACATTACTGGATGCAGACCCAGCTATACCCCTTGAGCCTTTGGACCATTTTACACTACACAATTATTGCAGTATTATTCCATTTTAACTGTCATGGCTGCTTCCTGTGCAATCCTGTTTTTTTTTTATTTTTATTTTTATTTTTATGTACAGTGCCCCTTCCTATCCACTGGGAGAACCACCCTTCCCCCTGTGGATACCAAAGTTGGTGGATACTCAAGTCCTAGTAAATATTTGTATGTGTTGGATATATACCATACCTTTCTCATGGGATGGGATCCAAGGTATTTGAGGATAAAATCAAGCTATCTTGCTGAAAATGTTAAATGTCCCTGCCTAAACATCAGATCTCAGTATTCCATAGGCTGGAACCATGGCAGTTAAAGTGGAATCATAGTGCAGTAATTGTGCAATAACAAACAATTATTTAATACTGTTTTACTCTTAATTTTGTATGTTTTTATTATATGTGTTTTCTTACCTATTGCCCTTTTTTCCAACCCCTTTTTCCTCCAATCTGGGGGGGGGGTGGGGTGGGGTGGGGGGGAGCAGGATAGAAATACAGTGATGGATGGATGGTTTTTGGGCCCTGGACAAATGCCTCTTGCTTTCCACTTCAGGAAAATATGCCTCTCCATTAATCTCCCTTTTGGGATCCTTAGATCATTGACCAGTTATATCCACCATCACTAGGTGGTATCTCTCCTTCCCCTGGAGTCTGGAAAATTCCTTTAAAACGTTTCCAGACATCCCAGAAAGAAAATATCCATCTGGCTGTACCATGTACCTTCTTTCCCCAACTCCACTTTCCCCAACTCCACACTCTGTCTCAATTGCTGTAGATTACTCTGCTTGAGACAACTGCTTGAGCTATCTTCTATAGCTCAGCTATCCTATTGTCCCTCTTGCCTGGCATAGAAAGGTTTCTTATTCTTCCAGCCTGGGTCTAATGTGATGAGTCTCTCCAGCTTTTTATGGGACTATACATGAATAAAAGAGTTGCTAATACAAGAAACCTAGTAGTAGTAGTAGTCTGGTGCAATGGGTAGAGTGTGACAATTGTATTGGGACACCTGGGTTCAGATTTTTCATCCTTATATGAAGTTGGCTGGGTCTGAACAAAGTATTGTTTTAATTTAACCTAATTCACATGTTTGAGAGAATAGATCAAGGTAGCCCCATGGTTGTTCCACAAGCTTACTGGTAAGTAAGATACATACAGCTGAGGTAAATTGTATTATTGTCTGTATAGACTGTCCTAACACTGTAGTCTGGGAAACTGTACAGTTATTCCACAGTGATTAACTGAACCCTTTTATATGTATCACAGAACAGAAGACTTAACAATTACAGTCTACATTTTGATTTTTTTATGAAGAGTAAAAGAGCATATGGTTTGTTTATTTCTTTTACTTGGTGGTTGAGAATGGCAGATGGTTAATGGCAAGGCTTTGAGGGAAAGCCTTTCCAAAAGTCACTTTTAGAGCTATCTGTCAATTTGATTGGAGAATATAAGATGGCCATCTTTCTTGCTATGAAACCCAATATTATGATAGAATGGAGGCAATTTCTGACATAAGCATTTACATCATTACCTCGGTTTCTTCATAGGCTGTAGCATATTAGTCAAGCAGAAGTCGGGGAAGATGAATCACTGTCAGCATAAGTGGGAAATGTGATTTATATTCCACTTTTATGTATTTGTTTAGAATAGGACTATGAGATTAAACAAAAAGCTAAACTGGCTATTGACTCAACAGGAGAGGGAATGAATAGTTGTAAGTATATTGCACTTCATAGCCCAGTACTTGGGACATTAAATGTAAATGTTGTCCCTTTCTCCCAGCAACTAAATGTCAGACTGCATGTAGGAAACAAATTACTTTGGGTGGGGGGCAATCACAATTTGCTGGTGTTCTTCAAAGAGCTGTGCAAAGTTGTTGTTAGAAAGTGTATAATTCTTGGTCTTAAATTAGTGACTAATATGGAGTATGAGCAAGCATAGTGTAGTGATTTGAATATTGCAAGATTCATTCAGAGGAGATTTTGCCATTGGTTTTCCTTGAGCTTGAGAGAATGTAACTTACTCACCCAATGGGTTTCATGGCAAGTGGGGAATTGCAGTCCAACACTCAAATGATAATTCTGGAGACCAGGGTTCAACTTCCTGTTCAGCCATGAAACCCACTAGGTGACCTTGGACAAGTCACATTCTCTCAACCTCAGGGAGGTTACAATGACAAAATTTCCTCTGAATGAAACTTGCCAATAAAACTCCATGATTTTCTTTAGGGTCACCATAAGTCAGAAACTTGAAGGCACAGGAGAACAAGCAACATGGATAGTGATGCTTTCACTTAGTTATAGCAATAGCAAGTACATTTCTATACTGCTTATCAGTGAACTAGCACTCCCTAAGCTGTTTACAATGTGTGTAAGTCAATTGCCCCCAACAAGCTGGGTATTCCTTTTACCAACCTACAAAAGGATGGAAGTCTGAGTGGATCTTGGAGCCCTGCTTGGGATCAAACTTACAACCTTGTGGCTGCAGTACTGGCATTTAACTACTGTGCCACCAGGGTTCATTATATAGCTTGATGAGTAAATATTAAGATGGTTGGTTCATATTTTGCTTTTGCTTTTGGTGGGAAGATGGTGGATCTGTCTGGCTTGAATAAAAGAATAAGAACACTGTCATACCTGAGATATTCAGTCATTCATTGGTTAGTGATGACACTTTTAAGAAGAATGAATAGACTGAAATGCTGAAGTCATCCCTATCTGAGAAGCAGTAGAAAGACAGTCTGGGTAATAGACTGTCATCCTACCACTACTCATTACTTGGTGACTTCAGTGCTTCATTATGTTCATTCTTTCTGAAGGTAAATTCCCAAGTTCTGCATGACTTCCAATTAACCAAAAGCATGAATTGGTAGATCTGTGCCAGGAATCCTTGATTTATAAATTATTAAGTACCTTTGTAGTCAGCCATGAATGCCAGCTTGATGAAACTCCTGGCTAAATGTGTAAGAATAAGTCAGGCACCTAGTAGGCTACAACATATACTGAATGGATGATATTTTCTTTCCTTTATTTATTTGATTTACAGCACATCCTTCCTCAGGACAAAAAAATAAATCTACATAAAAATGTGAAAGTCTGTCCTCTGACGTACAGGCTATGTTTAATTGAAATACTGATAGGATCTTTTTTTTAAAAAAAAATGCCAATAAGATAGTGAACATTTATCAATCATATGCTCATATCTCTATTGAGCTGTTCTACTGTATCTGCTTCATCAGACAAACCAGATGTTTATGTTTGCTTGTCAGATGTATCAGAAACAGACAGGGATATAATAGCATATTGTGGATCCCATAACCATGTCTATAAAACGTAATGAGAGATCTAGCAGGATCTAGTAAATCCATTGTCTTATGTTGTACTCTAGCCATAGATCCTAACACTAAAGCTAGCAACCCCTGGAGCTGGGAGGCCACCACTCATTCCAGAACCTCAATAATAAAAGGTGAGAGACTGGCTGTCCCACTCGTTTCATCATCGTCTGCTCCCTAGTGAACCAGAGGGCACATCTGGCTCCACTTTGTGGGAGGGGATGCTTAGGGGCAATTGTGTCTGGCCATTTTCCTATTCCAGGGATCAGTCAGGGCTTCAGCAGGAACACCTGCCAAGCCAACAGCAAACTCAACAAGAGCTGTCAGGAATCCATCCAGATTCATAAGTCTTCTGGGGTGGACCATCTTAATTGGCCCTTCTCCCCTGCAGAGGCTCTGAGTCCCAGTGAGTCTAAGCCCTATCAAGTAGTGATCAGTCCATGACAACAGAACTACAGAGAATTCCTCCACTCCCAGATCCCTGTCATCCTGCCTTAAACTGAAAACTGGGTCCAGAGTGTGTCCTGCAACGTGAGTGGCCCCAGATATTACTTGGGACAGCCCCATGGTTGTCATGTAAGACATGAAGTCCTCAGCTGCTCCTGACAGAGCAGTCTTGACATGGATGTTGAAATCCCCCAGGAAAACAAGCTGAGGGGACTCCAACACCACTGCCAAGACTAAGTTAGCTGGCTCAGGAAGGGAGACTGTTGTGCTGTGGGATGGGTGGTACACCAACAGAATCCCTATTCTGTTATGGCCACCCACCTTTAGGTAGACACACTCATACCTAGTACATCCAGTACAGAGAACTCAGATGGAAAAAGCTGGGAGAGATTAGCCCAACCCAAGATTCATCCAGATTTCATCCATTATATGTAGAATGGAGGGAGCATCCACTCCAAGAAGAGAATTTATACACTGTTGACTTGTGGGCCCCAGTTTGACAACCTGATGCAAAGCTGACCATAAGGTAATGTTTTGTCTTCTTTGGAATCTAAAAATTGGCACAACAATGAATATACAGAAGCTGCCTGCACATTACGTTGAATAGCTGTTCCAAAAGCAGTTTTCCATTCTCTATACATCTGACAAATCAGCAAAATCAATTTCCTCTTCCAAACTGTATATTTTAAAATAACCAGACAACAAAAACAACACAGAGATGTGATTAATCATGTATAGCTTTAGCAATTTATCTACTCCAGCATTTTGAGCTCTTGCGGACCACTATCAGAGGATTTGTGCTCAATGAGCAAGACAAATACTGATCCCCATGGTGTTTTGCATTGGCAAACATTTTTATGACTTTCATATGTGAAAGAAATAAGACAAAATTTTCTCTTTAAATATAAGGGAAAGCACGTTTTCTCTTTTTTCCCAATTGAGCAAGGAAGATGTTGCCTCCTTTTAGACACCTACAACACAGTAAAGGTCCTCCAGGGAATCTACTGTCTTTGGCCTTTACAAGCTTGTCTTCCTGACAGGATTGGGGGAAAAACCCACAAAAAATCCTTACTTAACATGAGAATATGAGAAAAGCACTAGAGATTATTTTCCCCCCAAAGAAAGAAAGCATGATTCAATAAAACAAGAGAATGGATCTAGCTTGCAAGAGGAAATAGAGAGAACCTTGGAATAACTTCAGTTTGCAACTGACACTACGTAATCTTGCATTTAATTTGTTTAGGTAGTTATACGTTCTGTGGAGAAATTTTTCTCAGCCGTTATGGTGGCACAGTTCATTTTCTGACTAGGCCCTATGTTCTTGTTGGTTGCATAACAAGAATTAGACTTCATCATGGATTTCCTAACATAGGCCAGTTACAAACCGGCACTTGGGACGTCTGCAGGACGTCCCATTTTAAAAAAGGGGCATCTCTTCTAGACGCCCCTGGGTCTCATACGGACTCTGTCCATACAATATGGCGCCGGCCGTTCCACATGGCCGGCGCCATCTTTACGTATCGGACGCTGTGCGTTTGAACGTGTTGTGGCGCTAATGATGTCACGAGTGCGCCAGCGGCGCCTCGTGATGTCATTAGGGCACCGCAGAAAGAAGCTCCATTTTTGAGCTTCTTTTTTGCTCCATAAGGGAGCTGTGTGGTGTGGCTGCAACAGCTCCCTTACGGAGCAAACGGCGGCGGCGGCAGACCGCCTCAAAGCAGCAGTCTATAACCCGCCATAGTTTTGTAAGAAAATTATGTAGTTAGTGATACTTATCCAGACCATCACAACTCTTATTCTGGTTGATAGGCATGACAAAATACTCTCAGCAAATAAATAAGTTTAGTTATTGCCTACAAATAGGAACACTAAACAGTAGTCAACTGACTGAAAACTATCAATATACATTCCAGTACACATACAAAAAGAGAGAGAGAGAAAAGATTGCAGTACCTATAAGACCATAGCATTAATCTTCCATGCAAACAAAATTACGAGGACTATGCAAAAGTGAAATCTGTGCAAAACAACCAAGTGCAAATTTTGCATACCAGGATTGGGAAGGATAACTATGAAGGAACTTGACAAGATCCTAATGTGCAAAGATATAACTCTGAACACTAAAGTGTGGATTGTCCATTTTATTCCCTTTCACCATGTATGGATGTGAGGGCTGGATAGTGAAGAAAGCTGACAGAAAGAAAATAAACCCATTTGAGATATTGTCTTGGGGAAAAGTGCTGAGAATACCATGTAGGGTCAAGAAGTCAAACCAATGGATCCCAGAACAGATCAAGTCTGAACTCTCCCTGGATCCCAGGATGACTAAATTGAGACTGTTGTATTTTGGCCACATCATGAGAAGGCATGAATCACTGGGAAAGACAATGATGCTAGGAAAAGTAGAAGGCAACAGAAAGACAGGAAGATTACGTGCCAGATGGTTAGACTCAGGGAGACCTGCAGGACATAAATGGAGCCATTGAAAAAATGGGATCTTGTAAATGTCTCATGCATAGGGTAGCCATGGTAGGCTGACTAACATCCTGAAATATGGTACAGGCATGATAAACATCTAGACTATGCTGCAATTGATATACATTTAATTAGAAATATAAGAGACCCTTGTTAAGATCTGAAAATGCTCAAATAAATTAATCTTTGAATATTTATGTGTTCATAGATGCCTGTTAGAGATGTTTAGTCCCTCAACAGATGCAATTGTATTTGTTGATGGAAAGAAGGTTATGGATATAAAGCAAAGATCCAAACTGTGTGTATGTAAACATCTTTGTGAAATGTCTGTTTATTGCCCTAACAGACACTATGGAAAGTATGAAAGAACCTTATAATGTCTATATAGGCTTATGTTCCCTACAACAGAGCCTGTTAGAGAGATGCAGAGGGATCCTAATGATCATATTATCTAATGTAATGTACTCTGATAAAGCTCAGTACCAAGACATTGGCATATCTGTATTCTCCCTAAGGATAATGTATATGTTTATATATCTATGAGTGCATATAATAAATAGCCTGAAAGAATACTAAAGAGCATGCTTATTTCCCATGTAAGTATCCTGAGAATCTAATACTTAAGAATGCTTACATGCAGTTGGGGCTTATGCAATGTTAACTCACTGTGTCTGGTTTAACTACCATCATGAACTGGGCACTCAGGTAGTCAGAAGGTGATAATGGAACCCAAGACAGAACCCAATTCGTTGACAAGTGGCAAAGACTCACAATACCTCAATCACAATAAATGGGTGTGGGGAACTGCACTTGATTCACCACCAAAATGGCACTGTGGGGAAAGAGGTAAATCAATATAAAAACACTGAGAGGGCATACTGGGCTCACAGGATGATTCAGTTTGGCCCCAGGATCTTGGCCACTGTGCCAGTTCCTGGGCTAGCATGTCATCCCTATCCCTTATAACATGTTCACTGAATTGGAGGGAGGATTTTCTACTGTACAACCCTATTACCACTGCTGGATTTTTTTAGAAACATTGCAGAAAAAAGGTTAACTTTAAAGTTAATTTTCCATAATATTTGGCATTGAGTATTAGAAGTTACCACATTTTTACCAGTAGCTGGCAAGGTGACAGACCTTTCAAGACAGAAATTCTTGGCATCTTCACTTATTGTCAACCCTACCAATTAAGTGGGGACATGTTTTAAAGTATTCTTGCATTTTTTGTTGATTAATCATTGTGATAAATCATTATAGCTGGCAGACACTAGTAAAAGCTCTTAACTTTTCCATAGCTGGCAAAAGCTTACTCTTACTTTGAATGCTTGTGTGTTTGCCTGCCCTGTAACTGATGAGAAAGGAGGAAGATGACTGAACACTTGGAAAACTCTGTCCCTATAGGAAATTGACAAAGGCAAAATGTTTGACCTCTTTAAGTCTGGGTGGTTGAAATTGACCCCACAATATAATGTAAGACATAGACAGAGAAAACTGTCAATCTTGACTTAATATTTCCTCTTGCCAATTAAGAGTATTATCAGAGGGGGGGGGGGAGTCATGGAATGCCATATTCATAATTCACAAAACATTAATGTTAAACTATTGTTTCACTGCCCACGGCACATATGGAGAAAGAACAACTAAAATAGGAGAAAGAATGTACAACATATAACATTTAAAGGACTTCTCCTTCATGAATACTGTAGTTCCTGAACTCAGGAAATAGATTTCCTTTAGAAAAGTCAATTCTTTAATCCAATTAATTAACTGCTATCTGCAGGCCAGTTCTAACAGTATTGTTGTGTAAGCATTGATACTGCAACAAAGATTAAACTGAGTAAACATTGAAACATCTGTCGTGTAAAAATGTGTTGTGGAAACAACATTACATTGTGGGACTGGAGACTTTAGCAGTGATTGTGTTTCCTATTGTGATGACATATTTTTTAAGACTAGATCACAGGGATAGTATGAGATGGTAAAAAATAAAAGATTTTAAAAGAAGCTCTACTAAGAAAAGCATAAATATTGCAAGAAAAGAGAATGAACATGCTAGAGTATGGCCCAATAAAGGTTTCACTGTTTGGTGGATTTTTGTTGTTATTGGATATGCTATATGGCCCACATGGCAACCCCTGGATATATTATTATTATTATTATTATTATTATTATTATTATTATTATTATTATTATTATTATTTCAAGATACCACATTATACAGGGGAATCCTAAAGAGAGACCTAGCGGATGGGAACATTACCATTTGAGGTTTCTCCCTCCAACAAAGGTAAAACATTTTCCCCAAAATTCTGGACTGGATTGGCATGTTTTACCTCAACATCACCTAAAGTTTTCCTGATGCAAAAGCACAAAGGCTTCTTGAGCGATTCAGTGTCCTCCATCTCAAAGAGGCCCATGGCCTCACAAAGGATGGAGACATACTGGATTTCAAAGAAGTATCTTTTTGTGTTGCAAATGGATGTTAAATTTCCTGGGCTTTCCCAGCAGCCACATGGCCAGAAGGAGGAGGTTCCAGCCTGCAATAAACACCCCTCCATACCATTTGAACTGAGAACAAAGACAGAAAAATGCAGGCCTTTAACTAAGTTCTTCATTTTTCCCCTCCTGTATGGTTTTAACACCTTGGCTGATGAAGAAGCCAGTGTAGTTTTGAAAGCTTGCAACATGTATATTCTGCATTTTGGTCGGTCCCATAAAGGTATCACTATTTGGTGGATTTTTGTTGTTACTGGATATGCTAGAATATTGTTTGTTTTAAACAATTGTTAAAGACAATTAAATAACTGGACAGTGGACTCTCTGAATCCACAGGCTCCAGATCCATGAATTAGATCAACTGTGGATTGTCACACTCTGTACTTAAAATGTTGGTGACATGCACATGCTGAAAAATTCATAGAATCAACACCACTATTTAATAATATGTGATATAATCATTTGTGGTCTTAGACATTTGCATGGATCCAAAAAGCCCACTGTAGTCGATTCAGTAGAAACAGTGCAGAGTGAGTGGCAAAAAATTAAGTAAAATGTTCTGTGTTCTGGAGCCCTTATTTCCCTAACTATTTATGCAAGTTGCTGTAGTTGAACTATTGTTTTTCCCCAAAACTTTTAAGAAAGGGAAGCATTTCTTCTTCTCTGATAATGCAAAAACCCAGAGTGATCCACTAATGCTAAATGATTGGAGACTGGGGAGCAATAATAGGAATACTGTTTCACACAGCATGTTGCTAAACTGTGGAATTAACTGGACAAAGATATAATAGTGGTTGCTAGCTTCAAGGGAGGGCTGGATAAATTTTGTGGAGGATGGTACCATTAATGGCTGCTAGTCACAATATTTATATATTACTTCAAATATCAATGTACTTTATCAGTTTCTGGAGAAAATGTGATGGAGGTTGAAGTTTCACTCAAGTTCTGATAGCAAGATTACCATCACCATCTTATTTCCCACTTTGTGGACAGAATCTTACACTCTTGCGTGCTTAAGAGTATAAATAGTGTTGGGGTTGTATAAGTCCAAACATAAATTAAACATTTATAGATCATGAAAGCTGATTTTTCTAGCTTCCAAATCATAATAAGCACAATAATGTTTAGATGATGTGCCACATAGGCCAAAGGAACGTATAAGAATCCATCTATCAAATAGTTCTGTCTATCATATTTCTGTCTACCGATGCTTGTACTGTACATCCCCCTCCAAAATGCCTTATAAGTACATTGTATAAATTCTCTATTTGATAATGGAGTGGTTATAGTAACTGCAACAGTGGCTATAATAACTGCAATCATCAAAGGATTTGAACATCTTCTCTGTGAGAAATACCTAAAGAGCTTGGAGCTTAGCAATTTAGAAAAAAAGAAAGAAATCTACAGCTAGTCATAGCAGGATGATGCAGAGACTACAGTTATTTTTATCTCTCTCCTAAAATCATCAATGATTTTTATCTCTCTCCTAAAATCATCAATGATGGGTGGAACTCAGTATTGTGTTTTGTGCTGGTCTATGACCATAATAAAGATGAACTGAACTGAGCAATACTGTGCTATAGTCACAGTGGACTTTTCGTCCCTTCCTTATGTAGGACTGTATGTTTGTAAGGTGAACATTTCTGAGGCCTGTGATGCATTATAGCAAAAACAAAACAAATAAACACATCATACAGCTCTGCTTGCTGGTTTCTCTTAGGATTTCTACACCCTCCAGTGGAATTCTCTCTCACAGAACATTAGATTGCCTGTTCTTCTTGTGGAGCAAGCAAAAACAATCATTTGTTGCCAGACATGTGGTGACTAATTGTCTATCTTAAAAGTTCTTTTTACATGGCTGGGTACTTACATTATACAGTTTTAAAGTATAGAGCTTTTGGTATTGTTTTCCACCAAGGAAAAAACAGTGGAATATAAAAAGATAATACATGCATGACAGCACAAAAGTAGTGTGTGTGTGGTGTGTGTGTGTGTAAATCTAAACATATGCATTTGTCAATGAGGAAAATGCAGAAAGGTAAAATATACATGAGGGAAAATATATTAACAAAGCCTGCTTTGGGGAAAATGCATTTCAAAATGTGTACAAGTCTCTGTGCAGGAAACGGATGTCTTACCATTTGGCTCTGAAACGGGATTGATTGTTAGGATTGTGAGAAAGAAAAATTGAAATAAGCATATTTGGAGGCAGCTCCAACCACAGTGCAAGAACGGAGCTGATAAACATATGATATTTCCTTAGAGTGAGATATAGGGGCAGAAGAATGTGGAAAGAAATAAAGTTGTTCCGAGCTGTTTTGTATAAACTGGAGCAGTACATTTTAGCCCCAATTTGCCGTGAAAAATACAAATGTAAGGAAACATAGTACTTATTTAACAGTTCAGTTCATCTGGCAGTGATTCAGTATTCTGCTCTATACTTAGTACTCAGAAAGCAAGTGAATGAACATAATTTAAAAGACCTCCTGACAGATTTTTGAACAACCCCATTTGTGCAAAGAACATGCTCTTCCAATATTAAGACAGCTTTTGGGAAATATCTTCTATGACTTAAGAGTATTGTCCTCTCTCTCTCTCAGCATGTGTACATGAATATCATACTAGATTTGTAACTGAGTTTGTAGTGCCCCTCTAGTTCCCAGTCCTGTCTTAGGTCACAAAAATTGTGAGGAACTCTGACATATTTTTGTTTATTGTTTGTGAGAGGAGGAGGAAATCATAATTTGGCAGGGGTGTGTAGGTATAACTCGCATTTGAAACAGTCATTGGCAAAGCCTTGTTTTTCCTATTTAAAAGAAGGAGGGAATCCAGTTGATGCAAGAAGAAGCAGCACTTGTTACCTTGTCTAACATTCATCTCCTGCCATCCTCCTTTCATTAGCAAGCACTATATAGCATCTTTCCAGGGGATATTGTTGGACGAAAATATGGTTGTTCCCATTTTTTTTTTTAAAAAAGCCCTTATTCACTCCAGCAATCTCCATAGGGGGATATTACATGACTTTGTGGGACAGGTAGGGCCTGTGGACATCTTAAAGAAATGGAAAAAGAGAGAGAGAAACAAACCTGCTATCCATATAATTATCTGAAATTCTGAAAATTGTTGATTTTCTTATCCTCTCCCCCCAAGCAGGCTCTCTTTTCTCCTCTTATTTAAACCTCTATCTTCTGAATTTGAATTTTGTAGATGGAACACTAGTTTGTATATTAACTCTCTTATACCCGGTGGTTATAAGGTCATTTGCATAACAAAAAACAAATGGGAAGGTCTCTCCTCTTTTAAAATGTAAATTTAAAATAACGTTACAACATATAATATTGCACCTCTTTAAAATATAATGCATGCTTATATGTAGCACAAGATAACATAATTAAAACGGATACAGAGTACATTGATCAGGCTGGGTTTTTTCTGCATTTCTTCACTTTTTCATTTTATATCCTTTGTCATTGCAAATTGGTGTTTAGATTTTGCATTTATTTCATGGAAAGCTTTTTTTATTAGTGTATGGCTTGAACACACATTGCATTATCTTAAAATACTTTTAAGAACTGCTGCATATTGTTCAGTATATTCAACCCTGAAGTGAAAGGTCAAAATTATGTATTCTGGCCCTGGACAAAAACTGATATCTATAAGAGGCAGGCAAACTGAGAATGAGATAGGAAAACAGTATTCCTTTCCTTCTGGCTGAATCTAATGCTTCATGGTGATTAATAAAAGGTTGACCCTAAGTTGGATGTTTCATCTTACTTTCTCTTCCGTGGGAGGAACATGTTTAGAAACTGTAATTAAGTAATTATCAGATGGACCACATCAAAACACCTCCTCCATATTTCATCTCCTCTACCTTGAGCAAGAGAATGTCTTAAAAGCATTGGCTATCCCTGGAGTTCTTTGGGAGATGGATTATATAAGCCGGTGTGAAAGGTCAGAAGCCACTGTCTTCAATTTGCTTTAGCACAATATATTTCCTCCAGTGACTTTAGAAAAGAAATGTTTTATGTCTATTCACATGTTCTTTTTAAATTGGGGTGGTGATCATGAGGTCCTATTGTTGTGCGATTTCACATCTTAGAAGTATCACCCAATGCAGCCTATAGTAAGCGATATTCGGAACTGCTGTCCAACTACATTTGGACCCCTCCCCCAAATCCAAATTCAACACCCGTGGTAGGAGAAACATAGCTCCCAAAAGATGAAAGGCATGGAATCGTGATATCCCTTCTGGTTATTAAGTATGAAAAGAATATCAAAAAATGTTTGAAAAATTGTGAAAAAACCCACATTTTTTAACATCAAGAAACTCTGATGAAAAGAATCCCAGACTGACAAGAAGATTCTTCACAGTGCAGGACTTATTCTGCACAAAATTAACATGTGCATAAAAAGGAGCATTTTCTGTGCAGGGAAGATTTTTATTTTCTGTGCAGTGAATAATATTTCTAACCTTACAGGAAAATGCAGTTTCCTGTAAAGAAATGCACATTTTACAGAGAAGAAATCTTGAATTGCATATAGGTATCAAAAACTGTGGTTTGTGAAGAGTGGGAAGAAAATTGCTAAAATTACTCATTGCTTCTTTGAAGAAGAATTTTAGTGTAGAATTACATCCCTAGTCAATATAGTATAACCGCTGTAACTAAGTGATTGCAGTTAGTCATAACTATTAAACCAAGGAAACTTTGAGTTTCATGGATGAATTTCCTAAGGTTCTGCAAGTTATACATTCAGACTTCGGGCAGGAGTGATCTGCCTTTTCTTTGGCAACATCCTGGCAAGGGAGAAAAAAAGAGAAGGTCAATAATAATAATAATAATAATAATAATAATAATTTATTTATATGCCACCCTGTCACGAACCAATCTGGGTGGTTTACAACATTAAAATAACATACAGCATAAAAACAGTATATTCCCCTCCCCCCTTAAAAAGTTATTAAACTACATATCTAAATTAAAACCACAATAACTAGTTAGAACAATAAATTAAACAAAATAATACCAACCGATAAACCACTGCAACTTCAGTTATAAAGAAAAGGGGGCTTGGAGACATTACTGAGGAGGGGGGAGATCCTGAGGCCGGGATATTTTAGTCTGGGAAGGCCTGCCTGAAGAGATCTGTCTTGACAGCCTTTTTGAAGCTGTCCAAAGATGTTAATTGACGGATCTCGTCCGGCAGGTCGTTCCAGAGCCTGGGGGTGACAGTAGAAAAAGCCCTCCAGGAGGTCGCCACAAGCCTTGATTTTTGAGGCTGCAACAAGTTCCTCCCAGAGGACCGGAGAGCGCAGGGAGGATTGTATGGGAAGAGGCGGTCTCTGAGATAGCTTGGACCCAAGCCATTTAGGGCTTTAAAGTGTCAGGGGAAAAAAGAGCAATATAAATATGTGTCAATGAGCTGAGAAGCAGCATATCATTGCCATACCTGTGAGTCTTAATGGTAAAAAGGACTCCTCCACCCAATTTTTAAAAGGATAGTGAAAGTGTTGGGAAGAACATACTACTTTCACTGCATTCTAAGTCAGCTACTTTTGTGTTAGGTGAAGCTGGGGGCCACACTTGTGACCAACAATCAGGAGTAATTTGTTCTTTTAGAGCAACCTCAGGTCATGAAAAATTCTGATCTGACAGTTTCTGGACTTCCTCTGTCACCCTCAGGAGTCCATCATACACTCTTGATTCATCACTTATTGTCAAGACAAAATACTCCCTAGGCTTATCGCAGCTTTGGAGGAAATTCAGAATGGGGCAAATATGTGAACAGTTAAGCCCTTTGCATGCTATGGCCCAAATGCAAATTAATACATATTAAACTTCAGAAGAACTTTTGTCTACAGATGTTTTATATAAAATTTGACCTCTAAAATTGAACCAACAAAGGGTTGTGTATATCTGTGTCTCTGTGTGAGCACATATATGTACACACATGCACGGGTATGTGTAAATATGTGTTTTAAAGCATGAGTAATACCTTATGAACCATGTGTCTGTTTAGTTTTTATGACAGTGCTGTACATGGTTAGGGGAAATAAGATTTTTATGTTAAATAATCCTCTGAGTTTTGGCTTAGACAGTGATTTGTTCCAAGTAATTTTGCATAGGTGTATGAATGTATTTTCATAATTATGGATACTTAATATTAAATCATTCCTCCCATCCAAAAAAAGAGCATCAATATGCACACCCACTTCACTTTCTGCTCTCTAGCTTTTAGAACCTAACACAAAGCTTTAAATGAAGGTGGCAGGTATTAATAGAACTGCATTTTACACTAGCCCACCATTACATAAGTATATATAGTTTAAGCTGACTTCAAAAAAGCAAATTTTTGAAGCATAAATTGTAGGCCTTTACAGAGAAATCTAAGTCTTGACAGCCTGAATGACTTTAGTCCTTTGCTGTATACAGTCATAATAATATCCAAATAATATCCAAATATCAGTGTAAAGGTTAAAGCATCAGAGATATGTGCTTATTTAATCAGGTTTGACTATAGATAAGAACTGTAGCATTACAATAAGTCTCGTGTGACTGGCTCATACCCACTCTGATGATCCTTGAGTTACGGAAGCCACATTTGGAAGCAGCACCTGCCCAAACTTTTACTGCATCTTCACAATATCACTTGTTCAGCATATGAAATTAACCTCATCAACCCCATTTATAATTATTTTATTCCTTCCTTGACTTCAGGAAGAAACCCAACAACAAACCTGTAGTCTCTTCTCATCTGTGTCTTCTTCACAACACTGTCCTAATGTTCCCCTCCCCCAATCCATCTCTAGGACACATTTTCATTTCATGGAATAATGTTCACGCCATAGAAGGGACATAGTAGCAAATCTCAGGGACCAATATATTCCCATAACTCTAGAACATAAAAGTGTTGAATATAGATTCGGGATACTTGGAAAAATATGCTTCTTTAGTTATTATTGCTTCCAGTTATATAAAACTGTGAAGCTGTGACAGTGTATAGATTAGTTGCACTAACCAGGGAGATCCCTATGAAGCAAGTGGGGATAAGTCTGTCTTGGTCTGCAGAATACAGGAATAAATCAGCCACTTAGAGTCACAGCAAAACACCTGCCTCAGTGGGCAGCCCTAGAGGGTATACACCCACAGCTGTCCCAATTTGTAAAGTTTCAGACCACCTTTTTTTATAATCTATGGGTTTACTTTATTTGTTAGTAGCATGAAAAATAATTCCAGGTTCACACCAGCTTGAACAAAAGAACAACAAAATTTTATCTAAATATTGGTTGTCAGTGTTTCATTTGTTATAAGATTATGTTCACTTGTTCTTGTTACACTTTGTTTCAACTTTATACAGCTATTAAAGTATTCTCTTTTAGGACCTCACCCCATCCGTATGTACTGTGGTCTTTCCTGCCTTGTTTCTATATTAGCCCTCAGGCTACATATATCCCCCAAACTCTCTCACTCTGAGCTCAGTCTTAGAGCTAAGTCCTTTTCTTCTGAACTTTAGCCTTCACAGTCCCTAACTTCTGGGCTCTCACCAAACCAGACCCTCACTGTCTGAAATCCAAACATTATCTGATTTTAACTGTCAGCAAAGGAATTCTTTTTTCTCTGCATGTTAAAATTCTGTTGGCTGTAGCTAGCTGACTCCTGATTAGCTCAGCATAATCCTGCCTGCTCTCCACAAATATATTTAACCAACACAACTATAGCAGATGAGATGGGTATCTGCCAGGGGCAAGAAATGTATCTGCATTATAGAGTTACAACAGACTGATAACAGTTTCTACTGTCCTGCAGAACCCTTAGATTTACAGTTTCAGGAGGTATATAGAATTTTCTGCTGCATTTCTGCAGAATGCACTAAAGTTCTGTAGCAGAGCATTCCAAATGCCTCGCCAAACTAAAAACCTCAAGATTACCTAATATGTAGTCATGATAATTAAACTGGTATCACAAGTCTCCAACTATACTACTTGTGTTCTTTAAATATGCTTCTTATCCCTGAGAGTCATCCAGTTTAACCTCAGAAGATGCAGGCACCAGAACTGGATGTTCTGTAAATTTTAAGAATTGGATAGCTGCAAAGTGACAGCACCAACAATTTCTCTTTATGTTCATTTCACAATAAATTTACTTTAAAATCATACAATACTTCCTACACGTGTGCATAATTTAAAATTTTGTTAATCTGCTTTAACTGGTTGTGAATTGTCTTATTTTAATTTGTGACATTTACTTTTGCCTTTATCTTTTAAAAATGCTTTAAGTTGATTGAATTAATTTTATTCTATACCACCTAAGATCATTAGATACTGGATGATATATAAATATTTTAAGATAAAAGAAGTATGAATAAAAATTTTCATTCAAACATACAGATGTGATCCTTCCTGTAACTTTGGGTCCAACTAGGAAGCTGAGAATCATCAGCTTCTCATTCTTTTTTATAAACAGGGAATATTCACTCAAAGTGATCAGAAGAGCCTTTTTGAGGCTCTTTCCAGCAGGAATATGATGTGGTTTATCTTCTGCATGCTGGAAGCAAATGAGATTACTCACTCTTTTGAGTTAATCAGCATAATTCTAATTATTACACAGACATATTTTTAGTTGCTTCTATAAATATCATACAGAGAAATATAATGAATTGGAAAGAGATGATGATATTTTCATTTTCTGATTTTACATTCTAGACATTACATAACACAAGTACTAAATTATCAAGTCCATAGTATTTCATTACATTTGTATAAATAGTATTGTTACTCATTTATGTATCCATTTAGTAGTTGATATATTTATTGCCATTTATCTTTCTTTGGATCACTACAGCATAGCCCTCCTCTTAGTCTTGGACAACTTTAGTGATGATGATGATGATGATGATGATGATGATGATAACGACAAAAACAGAAACACATAAAATCCTGTCTGTTGCACTGTTCTCCTTAGAAGCTTTAATCCTCAGAATTATGCAAAGCAGGCTTATTAATATAAACAAGCAATAAATGTAGCCAAACTGTAAGATGGCATGGCTGCTTGTTGCGATGGAGTGATTGCAGGTTGATCCTTAATGACTTCCATCAGTTCTTATCCTGCACATTTCTAGGGAATAATCCACTTAAATGTGCTCAGAATATGGAGACCTGCTGCCAACCAGCATAAACACAGTAGAGCAAGCTCTAGAGGTCTGGGGAGTTATTTCTGTCAGAAAATTACCCTAAAATGCTAGAAAAAACATTTCAGGTTTTATAAAACTCATTTTATAGAAGATGATTGCAAAACAGGATGCAGCTGGGGCTACACTTTGCTTTGACTGCCAAAACATCAGTTTCTGAGGGTTCCAGGGAAACATAGGCCCCATACAGACAGGCCAAAATAAAGCTGCTTTGGGACACTTTTGAGGTATGCTGTTTAAATGTTGCATGCATCCTAAGAATCCAGAAGCCACACCAAAGCCATGATCTAGTCCTAAGGACTGGAGCGTGGCTTTGGCACAGCTTCCAGACTCTCAGGACACATGCAACATTTAAACAGCATACCTCCAAAGTGTTCCAAAGCAGCTTTATTTTGGCAATCTGTATGGGGCCAAAGTAACTTCTTTTCTACTGAGGTTGTAAGAAGGGGGAAGGTATTTTTTCCCCTTTGCAAAAGCCATGATTTTTGCCCCCAGCCCAAAGAAGCTTGTGAATTCCAGAAAAAGAAATATGGAGCAGCTTTATGTTGAGATGGTAAGAATATTAAAAATATATTTTTTTAAAAAAATGAAAACAAACTAACATCTTTTTCAAGTGACAGGAAACGCAACTCGACAAAGCCTGGAATGACAGAAATCATTGCAGTTTGCATTTATTCTGAAGTAAATTCATACATGTTTTTCTGCACAGGAATGAATATTACTGCATAATATTTTCATCATGATTCATGAACAGAAAATACTATAGCTGGAGATTCATTCTGTGCAAAAATTGCATATGGGTGATTTGTAATTTTTGGGGGTTAAAAACAGGATTTTCTGCACAAGAAACAGTTTCTTCCACAAATAAAACAACAACAACAACAACAACAACAACAATAATAATAATAATAAT
>NC_056524.1:121276729-121310496 GCF_019175285.1 Sceloporus undulatus
AATAATAATTTTCCAATTTCTGCAAATATACATCTCCCCTTCAGCACTGTTGTTCTAGCATATCTGACAAAGTCAGCATTGTGTCAGTAAACTGAGCCAGAAGCTCAGTGAAATCATGGCTTGCTTTCTGGCCAATAAATTTGGTCTTCTGCAACACCTAATTTCATTCTCACCCAGCTGAATGGTGATTACATCTTGTGGTCCTTCCTACTGAGGCCAGACTTAAATCACTGGTAGCAAAGAGTCCAACAGCATTCCCTTCTGCCCATCTATGTGACTGTCAGATGGTCCTCCAGTTCCAAGTGTTGGCCCAGATATCTAGCTTTTGCCCCTTTAGACAATGCTATGGCTGCAAATTCATAGAGTCCTCTGATATCTCTCTGAAACTAAATGAAAATGACTAATTTGAACACTCAGCCCAGGAAGAATGTAGGCTCTGGAGTCCCAGGACCTCCACCTCTCTGTTTGCTATGGTGTGCCTGCAGTACAAGGTGTTGGTTATTACCTTTAAAGCCCTATGTGGCTTGGCCCCAAGTTACTTGTGGGAATGCCTCTCCCCACATAATCTGCCTCGCATACTCAGAACATTCAGGAAGAATTTATTGGAATATTATAACACTAGATTAACCACAACTTCCCATAGAGCATTCACTGCCATGGCCCCTAAATTGTGGAATAGTCTACTGGAAGAGATCCGCTTTATTACCTCCTTGGAGGCATTTAGAAAGACACTTAAGACGGATCTCTTCCGGCAAGCTTACCCACCTGACTTTGTGTAGGAGATACCACTCCACTTCTCTGACCATTGCATAATTTTATTGCTATTGTTAATTGACAATGAGTTAAATTTTAATTGAATTATTATTGTTGTTATTGTATTTTATTGATGCGTTTTGTATGTGTTTTTATTGGCTGTAATCCCACCTCGATCCATCTGGGAAAGGTGGGAAATTATTATTATTATGTGGGCTACATTCCA
Source organism: Sceloporus undulatus (assembly GCF_019175285.1). Classification (NCBI taxonomy): domain Eukaryota; kingdom Metazoa; phylum Chordata; class Lepidosauria; order Squamata; family Phrynosomatidae; genus Sceloporus; species Sceloporus undulatus. Next base: position 121,277,709 of record NC_056524.1, read on the forward strand.
CTACAGTGGTGGCTGCACCTGTTCTAGAGGAATAACCTCCAAATTCAGCTGCTGAAAGCACTAAAGCTGTCAGACATACCCTGAAAACTAACTAAACTAGAACTGAGTAATTGGGGGCTGGTCAGCATGGACAAAGAGCAGCCCTCCCACTCCCACTAGGATGTGGGCTCATGAATTTCTTTTGCACTTACTGGGTGAGATTGGGAGTCATCCAAGCCATGAATAATGAGCAAAGACCTATGGCCCAACTGGTCCACTTTGGACTTACATACTCAGAGCCTGATGGATCCCCTTTGGAAGGTGACATGTCCAAGCTTCCATATTTTCCAGGAAAGCAGTAGATTTTGGGTCCACCTCTGGTGCCAGAGCCTGAAACCTGTCGACCTAAACCAAGACAATGCATCTGCACTTCACTTTTCAAATCCTAGAACATAGCAGGCTGAATCATTATGTTAGTTGAAAGACACAGAAGGAAAAAGTGATGAAAGAGTCTCATCACCCTGTCAAACATGGTAACTGCTTGTTAGTAACATGACCACTGCCAGGTTCTTCCACCAGAAACAAACATTTTATTTGAAAATGCCCATGTCCAGATGGATACTGCCAAAGAAATAGGAATGGATGCTAAAAAGCGAGGTCATGGGCAACGTCAAAGTGAAATCATGGGCAACCCACCGAGGATTCTGGCCAGTGCTGCACACACCACTTCCCCAGAAATATACTCCTAACCAGATGCTATACAAAGCATGTGACTTTGGAGAATATCACACAGGTCCTTGTCCTGTCCCTATTCCATCCTTCCCACATGATTGTGCAGAGATTTTCAGATAATTTCATCATTATCCCATTCTTAGCCTATTCTTATCATGGATTCACAATAGGATTTTCAGATGACATTGTGCTTATCCCATCCTTCTCCTGTCCCTGATATACGCAGACTCAGGTGCGTTTGGTGAGAACAAGAGAAAGGGCCTTTTCAGTGGCTGCTCCCAAGATCTGGAACTTCCTCCCTAGGGAGGCCAGGATGATTCCATCCCTACTGTCCTACTGGGAGCAGGTAAAAACGTTTCTAAGCCACCAGGCTTTGACATGACAAGGATGCTGTTTTGTTTTTGTTGAGTTTTAACCTTTAACTTTTAATCATGTAATGTTTTTAATTTTTGAAATAGTTACATTGTTTTTTAAACTTGTATTTTGCATGTTTTATAGTGTTTCAACTTGAACTGTTTTAGTCGCCTTGAGTCCCTGTAGTTGGAGGAATATAAATAAGCATAAACTTAAACATAATAATAATAATAATAATAATAATAATAATAATAATAATAATAATAATAATAGGGACAGGGCTGACATCTCTTGAGAAGACCTCACCATCTTTTCTTGTATTCGCAATGGAGGTTAGGTGACTAGGCTGAAAAGGGCTCATGGTGGCTTGTTTGTTCCCCCCCCCCTTTTTTTTAAAGATGTTCCACCTCCTATATAACTCTGCTAACTACCTGCCTCTCCTTCCACTTGGGGGAAGGTTGCAATTTCACATGCCCCCCCCCATAGTGATGATGCCCCCTAATTGGCTACTGCATCCCAACAATTACAAAACAGGAGGGAAACGACTGTAAAAACCTTTCATACCACAAATTTAAAATCTGATAGCACATACCTGTGCCTACTGTACTCAGAAAGAACTTCCACTAAACCCTTTGAGATTTACCCCCTGTTGGAGAGGTGACTTAACTAAGCCCTCCAAAGGTTGTTAAATTGAAACTCCTGTCATTAATTGCCATTGGCTATTCTGCTTAAGGGAGTTGTAGTCCAATGACATTTGGAGAGCTGTGTTTTGCACAACCTTGATATATAGTTTTCCATCTAAATTGTAATTTCCCCCCCTATTTCCTCAGCAGCTGAACAGATAATACCTCCAATCATTATTGCTTGGCAGGAGTGCCCCCACATCTCAGATTACTCAGGATAAAATGTTCATGTTTATTGAACAAATTATGGGAAACACCCCTAGAGAACTCCTGGAGCTGTGAGGATATGAAAATCAATATCCACTTTGCTATGTTGCTAATTAGTCCTCTTGGTAGCTTAATGTGGATTTTTTTTTCTATTTTACTTCTTCTGCTGTCTATTTATTACTCTCTCTCTCTCTCTCTCTCTTTTTTTTGGTCCACAGCAGGCGATAATATCTTTACCCTTAATGATTCGATATTTAGATTGCTTTTTTAATAGCCATGCAATGCATTTTTCTTCAGAAGGACTGGATGGAGTGTTCATCACTGCTTGATATTTCACACAAATATTTTATATTTTAATCCTCACCAAAGAGACAAAGGCAAATCTTTTCTAGAAAGAGAATCTATTATAGGAGCTTATCACCACAAATACCACAGATGGAAAGGGATTGCATCCTTATCCCTCTCTGACAAAATTCTCTGAGGTGCAAGTTAGATGAACAGATGTTTAATCTTGGACCTTTTACAGATTAATTTTTAAATAGGTGTTCAATAACAAGTGCATTCATCAAGGGCTTGCCAATTTGTCACAGTGCCACAAGCAACATGTTGCTCAACTATCCATGAATTCAAGGCAATCAGATCCCTTTTCTCTATCTGTAGCATTTGTTATCTTCTTAAGCACTATTCAGAGGAGAACCTGACATGTTTGAAACAGTGTGTGAGCTAGCAATGAGATTACTGGGTCCAGCTCCACCTCTGACATTATGCACAGCCTATTTCTTTCCATCTTCACTTGAGATGCTTCAGGATATTGTTCCATCTTCATTTTTAAGTTAACTAACTGATATCACATTTCACAGAGTAACAGTTATCCTTTGGATTACACACATCTCCAGTTTTGTGGTGGTGGTGTGCTTCAAGTCATTGCTGGTAGAGGTAAGGTGACCCTATCATATAATTTTCTTGACAAGATTTGTTTAGGAGGGTTTGCCATTCTCTTCCTCTTAAACTGAGTGAGTCTTACCCAGGTTCACACAGGAAGTTTCCATGTCTGAGCAGGGATTTGAATCTCGGTCTCCCAGAATCAGGCAAACTAGTATGTCACGCTGGCTTCTCCAAATATCACAGTAAAATTCTCACTTTAAAAATGCCAGACATAATAATGTATTTTTAAAACACATTTTAGAGTAAATTGCATACAAATATTGATATTTAGTTTGACTGCTTGATGCAATTTTGAATGGCTTTTAAAAATTATTTTTCAACGTCTCAGATTGCTGTGGAAACAAGATGGAATGGAATTAGGAAAGAAGACATATAAAACTGAGACAGACTGAAGTTAGAGTGATCTTCCCATTAACAATGTGTGCTCACTTAGGTGGGCTTCAAAAGCACAGCCTGCATCTGAATATGAGGTTTTTCCTTGTCCAACATCCACCCATTCACTGGAGTGGAGCTCAGAAACATTTCATGTATGAGCTGCCTTCTGAAAAGGGATCATTTAGTGGTGTTTATGGGATAGCTACATTTTTCATATCATGGAGGATGCACATGCACTGTTCTAAATAAAGCCCTCTGTGGTCTTTGGTCAAAGCAAAGGGATGCTTCACCCTAAAACTGATGGATGAAACCCCATCAGAAAGAGCCTCTGGTGGCAAACATATACGACTAAATCAGATGATGAAAAAATGTGGTTTAACATTCTGTGGTAACGGCTTTCTATATTCAAACAAGCTCCAAAAATGCTTGGAAATTTCAACTGTTAAGAACTGTTATCAAATGCCAGTAATGTGGTGGGAAAACCATTGTGTGTCGTAGGAACTGGAGTTGGAAACCAAGGCGGGGTACAGACCGCCGCTTTGCGGCGGTCTGCTGCCGCCGCCAGTAGGTCCGCGGGGGAGCCGGAGCCTTCAGACGGCCCGACTCCCGCGCGGACCGAAAAAAGAAGCTCCAAAATGGAGCTTCTTTTTTCGTCGGGTTTGCGACGTAGCGAGGCGCCAGGGGCGCGCTCGCTACGTCAGCAGCGGCGCGACGCGTACGGACGCTAAGCGTCCGATACGCAAAGATGGCGCCGGCCATGTAGAAGGGCCGGCGCCATCTTGTATGGACGGAGTCCGTACTAGGCCATGGGGCGTCTAAAAGAGACGCCCCTTTTTTAAAATGGGACGTCCTCCGGATGTCCCAAATGGCGGTGCAGAAAGCACCCAAATTTCTTTTTTCTTTTCTTTTCTTCTATTTACAGCACACAGCACAATGTTTCTAATTGGATTTTAAAAAACAGGAATGGGCTAGAGAGGACTTCATATGAAAACCGAGTTTGGGAGGGATGGATTTCTAATTGTATCTGCAGTGCATTTTATGCCAGTTTAATTGTCATGGTTCTTATGTATGGGACCTGACATTTGCAATTTGGTGAGGGCCTAATTCTATGCTCAATAGTTCTAGCGTTTTCTCCTGAAATACAAGAATAGAATTCTGTACTGAACAGTTCAAGTATCTCATATATTTGCAAACTATACTACATGAAACATGGGTGGTAGAGTGAGTAATGTATCTATTGCTGACCCATCATTGGAATAACTAGATCAGACACAGACGTTGGATTGGATAGGACACTTCAGGCCGAAACAGACTACCTGAATTGGTGGTCTACAGGCACCCTTTTTAACTCCAGAGGGACGCTGCAGCCACCAAACCATGTGACGTTCCTCTGGAGTAAAAAAAAAACCTGGTTCTTCTGAGTTCTTTTTTGCGGCACCCAGATTACGTTGCGAGTATGTCACTGGTGCACTCATGGCATTAGCGACACGCAGCAATGTGCAGACGCTGTGCATCCCTTGCTGCAAGATGGCAGTGCCCGTGTGGATGGGATGCCGCCATTAGGCTGCCGCCATTACACACAAGGGTTCTGGATCATGTAGATGCAGTGTGGTCCAGAATCCTAGCATTGTTGCCACCACACTGCTTTTGGCCCATCTGTCTCGGGCTTTTATTAACCTACAGTGGTGCCTCGGGTTACGAATTTAATTCGTTCCGCGGCCGCTTTCGTAACCCGAAAAGCCTTCGTAAGCCGAAAACCCATAGGCGCTAATGGGGGAAAAAGCCGCGGCTCTGCCGCGGCTCCATTTAAAATAGCGCCGGAGTTTTTTCATAACCCGAAAAAGCTTTCGTAACCCGAAACAATAAATCCCTATGGGATTTTTTCGTATCCCGAAAAATTCGTAACCTGGGTATTTCGTATCCCGAGGTACCACTGTATTTCATTCTGTAATTTCATTGAACTTGTAAATGGGAAAAAAAGGAGGGAGCAACCTAATGTGCGATCTCTGAGGCAGGAGGTCACTCCTCAAACCTTTCCCCATCTTCCCTTGACCAAAATATCTGCACTCCAGGGGAACCCTGGTATGCAGTGTTACTCCTTGGATTACATAATGCTGGAAAGTAAACCTGAGGGGGGAGGGGAAACATGACGTAAAGTGAAGATGCACCAAAGGCCAGCCCCAAGGGTGCTCTCCTTTCCCACCCCCAAAACCCATGATGTAAAGGCTCCAGAACAGCTTCCCCTACATCAAATGGGTGATAATGTTATTTTCTCTTTTAAAAAATAAATTTATTATTTACAAAAGGTAAAATACAATTAAATCACCATTCTGCTTTAAAAACACAAACTAAAATACAAATTTACAAAGCTGAGGTCTCATTCAGAGCTCCAGACCAAAAGTTTCTGTGATGCTGTGGTGGGACATGAGCATGATAGTTGGAGTTTATATATTCTATAAGAGGCAGCCGCTTTTCCTTGAACTGGCTACAGTTCCTCACCTCAGACGTTCTCCTGCCATCATCTGTAAGCTTCTCCATTAACCATCCTTCCCAGAACCTTGTCCTCCATTGAGCCATGGACAGATGACCTAGTTCCTAGTTTCTGGCAATGATTAGTCTATCTGTAGCAACTAAAAAAGCTATGGTTTCTTTGTGGTGGAAAGATTTTTAGTGAAGAAATCAATATTTCTGTGCTGAAACATTATTTTTCATGTAGAATATGCTGTTTCCTGCACAGAAAATAATGTAATTGTGTAAAACATTATACATTGTTGCCTTGCACTGAAACAGCCTTTTCTGGGAAGGCCTGCTAGAAAAGAATTGTTTTTATCGCATTTTTGAAAGCCTCAAGGAAGGTTATTTGGTGAGTCTCTTCTGGCAGATCATTCCAGATTTCTGGAGCGGCAATGGAGAAGGTCCTCGGAAGTCATCAACAGTCTGATTTTCCTTGACTGCAGTACGTTCTTCCCAGAGTACCCTGAGTGTTCAGGAAGAATTATATGGGAGGAGGCGTTCCTTCAAGTAAGCTGGACCCAAGCCATGTAGGGCTTTATAGGTAATAACCAACACCTTGTACTGTGCCCAGAAGCTAATAGGCAGCCAATGTAGCGACTTTAAGATAGGTGTAATTCGGTCGAACGTAGATTTTCCTGTGACCAGTTTGGCTGCCATATTTAGTACCAGTTGAAGATTCTGAGTGTGGCACAAGGGTTGCCCCATGTAGAGTGTGTTGCAGAAATTGAGATGAGAGGTTACCAGTGCATGTACAACGTTTCTAGGTCCCGCTGTTCCAGTTAGGGTCGCAGCTGGCATATCAGCCGAAACTGATAACAGGCACTCCTGGTTGTCACATCTGAGATGGCAGTTGAAGTGACAAATCCTGGAGAACCCCCAAGCTGTGAATACAGTCCTTAAGTGGAAGTGTGACCCCATCCAGGACTGGTGAACATAACTCCAAACCTAGGTTAGGGGTACCTATCACAAGTACCTCTGTTTTGTTTGGATTCAGCTTAAGTCTATTTTCATAGGAAAAATCAACAACCTCAATCTTAAACCTAGCGATACATTAATCAGCTTTGATGTGGTCTCCTTGTTCACCAAAGTCCCCATAATGGACACCATGGCACTCATCTGACAATTTTTTCCAGAAGACATCACAGCCCTGTTCGAACATTGCCCCACCATAAGCTACTTTCAGTGGGAAAATGGATTCTATGAACAGAGAGATGGAGTAGCCATGGGAAGCCCTCTAAGCCCTGTGATAGGAAACCTTTATATGAAACACTTTGAAAAGCAAGCCCTGGAAACAGCACTAAAAAAAGGCCACAACATGGTACCAATATGTGGATGACACTTTCACCTTTTGGAGCCACGGAGAAGAAGATCTGTCTGTGTTTCTGAATCAGTTGAACAACATCTACCCTAACATCCAATTCATGATGGAAAAAGAAGAGGAAGGAACATTGCCATTCTTGGATGTCCTGGTCATCTGCAAACTGAACCAACATTTGGGCCACAGTATACAGAAAACCTACACACAGAGACAAATACCTGCACAAGAAATGCAACCATCACCCAGGACAAAAAAGCACAATTAAAAAATTGGTAGAGTGGTCAAAAAGGATCTGTGAACCCAACTTCCTGGAAGATGAATTGAAGCTCCTAGATTGGACTCTACAGGCTAATGGCTATTCCAGCCTAGACATCAAAAGGGCTGCCAGGCCCAGGAAAACCCGGAGGAGCGAAGACAAACAACAACCTAAAGGGAAGGTATTTTTTTTACCATATATCAAAGGAGTCACAGACAGAATAGGGAAAGCAGTGAGGAAACACAATCTCCAAATGATTTACAAACCTACCAAGAAAATCCAGCAAATGTTGCACTCAGCGAAGGACAGGAGAGCCCCTCTCATGGCCGCAGGAGTTTATCGCATACCATGCAGCTGTGGACAAGTCTACATAAGGACCACCAAACACAGTGTTCAAACACAAATCAAGGAACATGAGAGATACTGCAGACTGGGTTAGCCTGAAAAATCGGCAGTAGCACAACACGTTATAAACCATCCTGGTCATAAAATGTTGTTTGAAAACACTGAAATTCTGGACCATGCCAACAACTATCTAGTCAGAATGCATAGGGAAGCCATTGGAATCCATAAACACTTGGACAACCTCAACAGGAAAGGAAAAACCTTTAAAGTTAGCATAGGTTGGCTACCAGTCCTGAAAAACACCAAAATCAAGACTTAGCAAATGAAAATCAAAACCACCAAGGGTCAGGGGTTTTCCCAGCAAACAATGGATCTCAAATTAAACAGACAGAAATCCTCTTTGCATATCCTCCAACCCTGAGGCCTTGCTATTCAACAACAGAACAATACACAGAAATAAATACATGGAAATCACTCCTCCCAACCCAGGATCACACAGTATATATATATACCCCAATCACTTCCATGTCATCATTCTCTGAAGTCGCCAGCCACAGATGCTGGCGAAATGTCAGAAACAAACTCTTCTAGAACATGGCCACATAGCCCAAAAAATTCACAAAAAACTTTCAAACTGGATTATTTCTGCAGTGCAGAAGTAGCCTAAGTGGGCTTAGAAAACCTAGCTCAGAATGCAAATTCAAGACATAGAAACTGAGATCCCTCTGATACAAACAATAAGGGTTTTTTTTTAAAATAATAATAGTCAAGTCACCAGCTAAAAGATTAAAACTTGCATGATAAAAATGAAACATTGTTGGTGTTTGTGCCACTGAAGACTACAAAGAATTAAAAATCACCAGTCAGGTTAGTGTTCTAAAAATTGTAATACAGCAGTTGCACTAGAGCATATGTGAGTCTTTTGTTGCAAGATAATTGCTTTTTGGTTAGAATTTCTTGGTTGGATTAACAAAATAACTTATCAGGATGTATAATTTCAAAGTCATTTATTGATTTTTTTCCAGTATATGGCAATGGCAATGAAATGTCTATAAAATTTTTTTAAAAAATCTATATTGCTTTATGTAGCAAATACAGGGGAAGCGAGTACCTGGAGGATGTCTGCAAGTTTTAATTGGCTTGCTGGTGGATTTACTATGATGCAAAACACACTCAGAGCTAGGGATTTCTCAGAGCTCAGAGCTAGGGATTTCTGGGAACTGTAGTTTTGTGAAACAGCCTTCTCTGCTAGATGGCTCTGGTGCCACAATAAGCTACAGTTCCCAGGATTCTCTAGCATTGAGAAAGGGCAGTTAAAGCAATCTCAAACTGGATTATTTCTGCAGCACATTTTGGACCATAGTTTCAAATTTTGCACTTTTTTGGCAGGGGGGACAACATTTAAAGTTTACCTTACAAGAGGCAAAATAGCCTCTCTCTTTTTAGGCAACAAAATATTCCTTTATTATATATATGTGTGTGTGTGTGTGTGTGTGTGTGTGTGTGTGTGTGTGTGTGTTACATTAATAGTGTACATAGTTTGCTAAACACACGGCTTTCTAGAATCAATTAAAGAGACTTCTGAAAAAACAGACTAGGGTCTGCTATTGCCTTTGCTTGTGATTACCTCATTTTGTTCTAAATTCATGGCATGTTGTCTGTAGAAGGGGGGAAAGTTAAAAAAAAAAAAAAGAAATGAATGAAATTGCTATCTATCCTTCCAAAAGCACAATCATAGTTACTAAAGGAAAGTAATATGTTACAGAAGGAACCAATAGTTCCTCCTCCTATCTACTGAATTCACGCAGACAAAAAAGTACAGCTTCTTGACAAGTTGAGTTATGCCAGTGGAATATGTCAAGTGTTTGTCCATGACACTCTCCTTGGCAGTTTTAACAGGAATCTCACCTTCCATCGCTAATGCATTATGCTGTGTCCTTTTAATAACGTTGTGGCTTGTTTATTCCATTCATTGATGTCTGACTATTTCCTTTCCACTGCAAATGTTTAATGTGACTGGAGCGGCTGCAATGTAAACCACATTTCCAGGCATTAAGCTGCCGTGAATGGACTGATTGTCAATATACAACTGCTTAATCAAAGACAAATGGAGTGAATTCAAGAGTATGTTTACTATAGCTTTGATCTGATAAAAATGGTATGTTAAGTTTAATAATTTAACACTGAAGAATTATCAGACATATTTCTTATAATAATAAAAAATAACTTGTTTACAAAGAGAGAGAGATCGGGAGATCAAGAGACTGAGAGATCGAGAGAGAGCTAGAGATCAAGAGAGATGTAAACTACCATTCCCTGTTTTGTGCTAACAGGTTTTGAACAAACCTTCTCCTTATCTAAAATAGGAGCATTGCAGTTCTCTAACTTTGTAGCTATCTGGGAAATATTTTTCAACACTGGAAAGTTAATTTATAAAAGTATCAATTCAGATTTGAAGAGATCATTATCCTACTTTCAGAGTTTTCTTCAAAAACTCACATCATCTTTCAGAACTAGGTTAAAGGCTCTTTCCTTTAATTTCTACCAAACTGTGTGGGCCTGCGGCTTAATTAGTATTTTTAAGTTTTATCTTTTTCCTGGTCACAGCACAGACACTGACACCTACTTGTATAACTGCTGTTCCACAGGGGCAAAAAACAATAGTTTATCTTGATTTTTTTGTTTGTTTAAGAGAGAGAGGGGTGAACAAATTCCCAGAAAACTATGTGCCATATATAAACTTGTGAACATTGCTCGACTCTACACTGTTCATTAAATAGAAAGTAAATGTATGCAGGCAGTAAACTTACAGAATCCAGTACCACAAGCTGTGTTGATGGCCATTAGCACAGATGACATTTTAAAAATATCCCTAGAAGCTAAGTAAATCTGTAGGTTTCATGGTTCACCTCTCTATAGCCTCCATGATTTCATGGCCTCTGCAGGTAAAACCAAACTTTTACAGAGCTTAGAAGAGTAATAGATGTGTGTGTGTGTGTTCATTTTAATTATTTATATCTTGCACTAAGATATAACTATAAATCTGCTATGCAAACTAAGTAGGGATACCTTCACCTTTTTTGCTATACAGCTGTAATTTTATTTATTTATCTAAGCTTGGGGACAGGCTTTGCCAACCTGTGGAAGAGAAATACCACATTGTTTAAATATTAGTTCCAGGAAATAAAAGTTAAACTCCAGTAGCATTCCTTCAAAAGATGCATCTTTTTATGTTGCTAATGGAGTTTAAATTTTATTTCCTGGGTTTTAAAACTCTTTGCCCACATGGCCCAAATGACAAAAATGAAGGGCCTCTGCCAGCAGAGCTATCCTTCCATGGCATCTTAACTGAGAACAACAACATCTTGACAAAATGTAGGCCTGTGACCCTAATGTCATAATATTTTTCTTTCTCCTGTATGATTTTAACACCTTTGCCTTATGAAGAAGGCAATTTGAGTTTTGAAAGCGGTCTGTCGAGCCCCATCACATATTTTGTGATGTTTGCTTGGCCCAATAAATGTATCACTGTTTTGTGAGTTATTGTCCTTAACTGTGGTTCTGTTTATATTCTTCTGGGCTAGTCCTTAACAAATCTAGGGTTTGGGTGATTGTCAATATAGATGGTAGATGTGGTTTTTTCCCCACATTAGGAACAATGTATTTGTGGGTGGAAACGGCATGGTTTCTGAGATATCTATGGATTAAAACATAACATAAAGGTTGGGATTCTCTCTGAAGTGTAACTCTTGGTTAGAATGGTAAGTATACTGTTTAGACTGTTGTGTAAGGAGGTATCCAATACCTCCCTACTCAAACTGCTTGTCTCTTTAGAAACAACACAGTGGTGTACATGCACAGCAATGTCACTTAACCTATGAGTAGAGTGGCCACCAGAATGTTTCCAGAACCAGCTGCAAAATGAATGGTAAATTGTCCATCCCACCAATCCCTCTACTAGTACTGCTGTTGCCTCTGTTTACATAAATACACTGGCAGAGCTTTAAGCTTCACTAACATTAAACAGGATCTTAGTCATTATTCTGTATGTTTAGATAAGCAAATTCAGTTAACCACTATTGCATTTTCTCTTTAAAGAAAATGTCCTGCAATTAATTACTGAGCTCAGTGCCTTTTTAAATTGATTAATGTACTGTTATTTTTTCTGTATTTTATATTCTCATTCCATTAATTATCATAGAAAAATATAATTATCAATACATGATTCAAGCAATGAAAAGAATGGTATGTAGGCCTCTAGGCACTCTCTGTGCCACATTATTGTTTATTTTATAGTCAGAGGGCACTGCATTACAAAATTGATTCAAACAAATAGCACTCCAAAATTGCCAGTGACATGCCAACAGACTAAATCCATAATAGAATTGAATACAACTCTTCTGGTTAAAACTGGAGCATTTGAATGATGCCAAAGGACAAAACTGATAAAAATCAAACTAAATATCGTGAAGTCGAAGGCTTTCATGGCTGGCATCAATGGTTTTTTGTGGGTTTTTCAGGATATGTTGCCATGTTCTAGAAGAGTTTATTCCTGATGTCAGGAATAAATTCTTCTAGAACATGGCCACATAGCCCCAAACCCCCACAAAAAACTAAATATTACTGACAATTATTTATGATCTTATTTTCATATACTTTTAGCTGTGTAGGTTAGGATATCTCTGATTTTATTTTTGTTCATTCATATTAACACTGTACCTACTTTTTTGTGACAAGCACCTCAGCTAAGTACAAATGAGAGAACCTGAACAACCTAATCCAAGCGTGAGGCAGCATGTTATAAAAATAAATAAATAAAATAATAAATGATACTTTCTGTACAGAAAATAGTTTTTCCTGTATAGGCCATGTATTGTAATAAAAACTCCACCCTTTTTGAGGACTTAATTGTGGCAGAAAGAAAATGAGTAAGGCCCCATATAGACAGGCCAAAATAAAGCTGCTTCAGGTCACTTTGGAGGTATGCTGTCTAAATGATGCATGCATCCTAAGAGTCCGGAAGCTGTGCCAAAGCTGTGCTCCCATCCTTAGGATTGGATTGTGGCTTTGGCGCGGCTTCCGGACACTTAGGACGCATGCATCATTTAGACAGCATACCTCCAAAATGACCTGAAGGAGCTTTATTTTGGCCTGTCTGTATCAGGCCTAAAATTACTTGTTCCTTCCTTCAAGAATGAAATTAGTGAAGAATTCAAACCTTTCCATATGCTCAGTAGTGCCACATGCAGTGATATTGTGCTTGTGCAAACTTGATATGAATGTGGACATTGCACATGAGGCAGAAATTCTCCAGCTGCTTCCATAGAGGAACACTTGTAATCATAAAATGACACCAAGATTACAGTCAGTGGGTCCAAACCCCCAATTTACTTACTCTCTGCTTGGACTGGCCATCCCCCCTCCCATATGCCCATAGCAGTGTTATTGCAATCTACAAAGCCATAGCTTGGTGTCCAGTTCCTTACTGCCTAAGCTATAACCAGACATTTACTTAAGGTGAGATCACTGTCTCAGAGCAGCTGCGTTTGCAGCTGGCTATCCTTTGTGCATACATAATTGTATCCCTGTCTCCTGTCTCTGCAAAATTACATGCACTTGCTAAAGTCTGTTATACTGTAACATAAGAGCCTAGCGCCTATCTCCTTCTTATCGATTTCTTGTAAAGAATTTATATTGCTCCATTGTTTTATTGCACTTGGGGGGACTGTACACAGTAAAAGCTGCTATACAAAATGACAGTACTGAGACCATAGAGAGCTGAACTTTGTGTAGGTGTATTTTTTTTTCTATACTGTTTTTCAGGGACTTAGAATGAACATTCCACTCTGCAGTGTCCAAAATCTTGCTTTGTATGATAAAATGACCTTCTTATTCTCTTGGAGGCCATTTTATTCTCTAGATAAGATCTGGAAGCAACCTTGCAAATAGTCAGCCTCCATAATACATTTGATGGCATCTAGTAGTACTAACAGCTTTATATGACTACAAACTACACATGCCAGACATTACATAAACACATGCACTTTATTACATCTCACATGCAACCTGTAAAAGTGAGAAGTGGGGGGCCCTTAATTGGTGTTATTTCTAACACCAACAAAGATATTTTCTCTATAAGTGAAAGTGTATAAATATTTCATCTTATTTTATGTAAATGTGACTGAACTTCCTGATATTAGATCAAATTGGCTTGAGACTTGATCTAGATTCATTATATCAGGGCAAAGCAGATGTCTCTGTCTTTGTGTGGGCATGCCTTCAAATTGCTTGTCAACTTATAGTGAAAGGGATTGCTACTTAAATGTTTTTCTCATAACATACATGTTATTTAATGATTTTCCCCAAATGTATAAATTCCTGTTCATATTTTATCTTATACATATATGCATCCATAGAAATGTATACAATAATACATACCTTTTTCTGCAGGTTTCTTCTAATGGGTCAGAAATGGGGTGTGTTTTAGTTTACTGATTATTTTTGGGAAATGCAAATTAACTTAGTTTTTCAGATACCAAATCTTTCTGAAAACCTAATGGCTTCTGATGGTTTATTTCTACATGCCATGATTTTGGCTACTTGTTGTTAAAGTCAGTGCACAGCTTTTTTAAAAAAGAAAAAAAACCTGATTATATTCAATGCTTTACATGAGAAATAAGTGTCATAGAGTTCAGTGAGCAAATAAAAACAGTCGTAAGATTGCTGCCCTGATTCCTTTAGTATGAGTTAAGAAGGAAATGGTTATCCTGAAGCAAAATAATTTTATCATGCATATGGATGTCAGTCCAAGACATGCTGAAATAAAGAAATGAGTACTCTGGGACACTATGTGTCAAAAGCTTCTTTGTTTAGTTCCACTCATCATAACATGTTCAGCCACTGCATAAAGATGTGTGTGTGTGGAAAATGAAATATGATGTCAGAAGGTTTATGTTCTTCAAACACTACTCATTTCATTTCCTTGAAACCATAGCATAACAGCTTGTGACAATGCATTACAGAATCACATCTCACATTATAGCAAAGAAGTATACTATCTTCACCATCACTGTTCTAACATAGCAGATATTAGAGAAAGGGGAAGATACCATTGCTGACCAACTCAGGAAATAACGCCAGACACAGAGAACTGAGTTTTAAATGGGCAACTTTATTTAAACAAATTATTTAACTGTGTTTCTTCAAGATCTGCAAAAACTGGGGGAGTAACCTAGTGTAGGAGCAGCTGTGGCAAGTAGTCCAGTCCTAGACTACCTCCCCAGCCTCCCCTGAGCAAAACACCTGAGCCCCAAGGGCAACCCATCACCATCTTGAGGGGGAGAAAGGCCTGGCCTGAAGACAAAGAGCCCTCCTCCTGATCACCATCTTGAGGGGGAGAAAGGCCTGGCCTGAAGACAAAGAGCCCTCCTCCGACCACCATCTTGAGGGGGAGAGAGGCCTGGCCTGGAAGACAAAGAGCCCTCCTCCTGACCACCATCTTGAGGTGGAGGAGTGGCTGGCCTGGAAGACAAAGAGCCCTCCTCCTGACCACCATCTTTAGGGGGAGAGAGGCCTGGCCTGGAAGACAAAGAGCCCTCCTCCTGACCACCATCTTGAGGGGGAGAGAGGCCTGGCCTGGAAGACAAAGAGCCCTCCTCCTGACCACCATCTTGAGGGGGAGAGAGGCCAGGCCTGGAAGACAAAGAGCCCTCCTCCAACCACCATCTTGAGGGGGAGAGAGGCAGGCCAGCAACAACAGGCCTCGCCTGGAAGACAACATTCTTTTTAAATTAATATCAGTTATTTCTTTTAAAAATATTTTGATGAAAATTTTTTACTTGTACACCGCTATGATCAAAGCGGAATAGCGGTCTATAAATAAAATAAATAAATAAATAAATAACCCAGAACTGGGTTGTTCCCTGGCTTGCCCGCAGCCAGTACACCAACCAAGATGTCCTCACTTAATTCACAAGACTTAAGTAAGGTTTTATAACTTAGGGTTTACATATATCTAGGGCAGGGATAGGCAACCCCTTTGAGCCGGGGGCCGGGTTGCTGTCCCTCAGACAACTGGGGGGCCGAAGCCAAAAAATAAATAATTAAATATTTGTTTTTACATTAAATAAGTAAATAAACCGGGACAAATGTAGGACAATATTTTCAAATGGAGGGCACTTTTAAAATAAAAAATGGAGGACACGTGAAAACATTTGCTGATTTTTGAAAAAATGTTAAGATAAATGCATGTTTCTGAGGCTTCTACAGGGGTACCCCGGGTTACGAAATTAATTCGTTCCGCCGCCGCTTTCGTAACCCGAAAATCTTCGTAAGGCGAAAAAGCCATAGGCGCTAATGGGGAAAAGCCGCGATTTCGTGCGAAATAGCACCGAAAAGCACCAAAAAAATTTTCGTAACCCGAAATAACCTTCGTAACCCGGAACAGTTTTTTAAAATGGATTTTTTTCGTAACCCGGAAATTTCGTAAGGCGGCGCATTCGTATCCCGGGGTACCACTGTATAGACAATTGCCCCACCATGCCCGTCGCATGAGACGCCAAAGGCCCGGCAGCAATTGGCAGCAGGACCGGGCTGGGGCCGGTCCCAAGGCCTCACCGGGCCGCATTCGGCCCGCGGGCCGCAGGTTGCCTACCCCTGATCTAGGGGATGCAGTAGCTCAAGTGGTTAAGACACTGACTCTGTGGATTGCAAGATCAGCAAGCTGGTAGTTTGAAGCCTGGATGCTGCATGACAGGGTGAGCTCTCATCACTACTCCCAGCTTCTGCCAGCCTAGCAGTTTGAAAGCACACAAATGCAAATAGATAAATAGGTACCACTTTGGTGGGAAGGTAAACAACAATCTGTTCAATCATGCTGGCGACATGATCACAGAGTAGTCTCTGACAACACAGGCTCTTCAGCTTAGTAAAAGAGATGAACACTGCCCCTATGGTTGGACACGACAACCTTGTCAATGGGGAATACCTTTACCTTTTATATATTAGGCCAGCCCCAAGGCAAGTCTTTTTCCATACCCATTTAGTCTCAATACCTAAAAAGTTAGTTTCAGAGACTTAACCTTCACCCAGCTGTAGGTGTTCACCTAAATCTTATACCCCCCCTCTAATATGCACCTATCCCCTCAACATTTTCCTTATCACTTTATTATTTGGTATCATATCAAAGATGGAGAAGTATATTTGCAACACCAGCAAAAAACTTTATTTATTTATATTTTAAAATGCTAACCTTGGCTCTTAAGAACATGTATGTATGTGTGTGTAATTCAAAGACAGTTTAGTCTGGAAAATCATAGTCCCACACAGACACACACATGTATAATTGATTCATTTCAAAATAGTGCACATGGTTCTCTATTATTTAAACCTTGCAGCAATTCTGAGGTTAAGCTAAGAGAAAGTAATGGAACTAAAGTTACCTAATGAAGTTCATGACAGAGGAAGATTTGAATCTGCCACCCCAGTCCTAGGTCAGTACTCTAACCACTGCATCACAACAGCTGGCAAATACTCAAAGAGCAGACCATAACACATTTAGTTCAGAGCTGTGTTTCTAAGAAGAAGCATCTACATAACTTTCTGAACTCACCAAAAGGTTATAAAGGAGTAGACACTTCCCTTTATGTTTGTACTTTTTTTAAAAAAAAAAAAAATCTGTACAGAAGAAATAAGAACAAGAGAGTCATATATTTCCTGCGATCATAGTGGGTTTGTAAGAAGGGGAAGGCTGATGATGTGATCAGACCAATAAGAGCCCAGCTATCCTCCCCAGTCAAGACAGTCTGCATCCTGACACACAAGTTGATCTCAGCCTAGTCAAAATCCTATAAAATATATCTCCTCCTCATTGCATTATGAGCATGAGGGCAGAGGCCTTCATCTGGGTTGCTGAACCAAATTTATATTTGATGAAAATCACTCTCTCTTTCCTTCTCTCTTGTGTTAATAATTTCTTCTTTTCAACTACTATATAGAGCCCAGTTTTATATAGGCGGGATACAGACTGCCCAAAAAGGGCAGCCTGCTGGCACCTGGATTTCTGCCGGAGGGAAGCCTCAGAGGCCAAACCACGAGGCTTCCTGCCGGTGGAAAAAGAACCTGGAAAAGTGGGTTCTTTTTGCGTCGCACTTGCGACGCCCATGTGAGCAAATGACGCATTCATGACGTCACATGTATCTGTCAAGTTGTAATGGTGGCGCCTGTGTAGACAAGGCACTGCCATTTTGCCGCCGCCAGTACGTACTAGGGTTAGGGAGCATGTGCATGGTCCATGCTCCCTAACCCTAGTGACAATGACGCCACGCCACATTTTGCCCGTCTGTACCAGGCCATGGTAGCAGCAACAGCAGTAATAATAATGATAATAATAATGTGTTATTACTATTTCTTCTTCTTCTTCCTCTTCTTCTCCTTTCACTTTGTTCTTTATCTGTTCAGTAATTCTGTTCACATCTAGTATGCAGAAAATTTCCTTTAAGCATTGTATTCTTCCTCAACTATTTCTTTGCACATGTGTGTTGCCTTTAAAAATAAAAAAAGCATCCTTTTAATAGATTTTCTGACTGGCCTCAAGGTAGTCACATTTGTTTAAAACTTCAATAAATCCTTAATGGAAACCCTTTTATCTCCCAGACCTGGATCTAGTTTGAAACTTTATGTAAATAAGATAGGCATGAATTATTTTTACCCCGATTGTTGCATTTAATCATTTAAATGCATATTGAATTTACTTTCAACAATGGAAGAACAAATAGATTACTCATTGAAACTGGCAAAGACATCCCAGGTGGGGGCGGAGAAGAGAAACCTTTTATTCTTAACAGAGGACGGTACTCTGATCACAATAAAAAGGTGATAGCATTTCAGATCAAATGTTTTAACAGTTAAAAAAAAAACCACAGACAAAACAAACCAATTTGAAGTACACTGAAATCCAAATGATGTCAGCAAGACAAAAATTCAAAGATTTTTCCACCATGGGAGTAAATGGAAAAACACTTTATTTGGGCTGAATCATACCCCTTTCCACCGACTCATGCTCTAACACGTTAATAAATGGGACACCAGATTAAAGACACTTTTGATTTACAAGAATTATATTCCAATTAATCTAATATATATCTTCCACAAGTATTAAAAAAATAGAGAGAAATATAAGGGTTCAATGTACTCATGGATGTTTAAGTAATCACTGTTTCTCCATAAAGTTTTCCAAGACAGCCTGGATTGTGTGTACTAGAGATTTTACCTAAATGCAGGAGTGGACAAATGTTGAAAAACATGCTGGCATCCCAGGGATCCTGACTTATCACCCCACCCCTTTTTGAATGGTCTCAAATGTTCTGCAAGTGCATTGGAAGCATTGTTGTTCATCACATATTTGGCCCTCTCTGGGCCAATTTAGATCTATGAAGGGCAATTTTTTCATTATCAGGAAGTTGGTTGGAAATCAACTAAAAACAGCCAAAGGGTAGGGACCATTTTAACTTTGCCCCCCAACATTTCCAGGGGTCATGAGGGGGCTGGTGTTGCTTGCAGCCTGAAGGTTGCACTTTGTCCAACCTCGCCTTGTATCCACTTGTAAATGCCAGGGTACCAAATTTTCACCCATCTCCCATATCTAGTGCGACATTCTGCACCTTGAATCATGTGATTCCAGAGGAACTGGTACCCCTCATTCCCTTGTGCTGAATGGAGATACAGGAGTAGGAGTGTCAAAATGTAGGTTCCCTGACTTGTATAAGCAGAAGCAATTTATTTATAGCCTCTGCCTCCAGACCACCACTGAAGTCAGCCCCCTCCTTTTTGTCATTTGTATGAGACTACCTCTAAAGCAATTGCCTGGTGAATAAGTCCATTCCTCACTCTGAACCCAATATAACTGGCTGCTTGATGTGGTGGCATCATGTCATTGACTATATGATTCCTAATTGACTGGGACAAATGATGCAACCAAAGCCAGTGGAGGATGAGCGACAAGAAAATAAAATTACCACTAAGTAGTTGGCAGAGTGAAGTTGGTGGAAAATGCAGGAAAAAGAACTATACCCCCAAAAGAAGAGGAGGAGGAGGATTTTTTTGACCGTGGGTTGTGAAGGGTTACTTTCCATAAAACAATTCTGAACTCAGTAGTCAAATAGGAGAAATACTGTATATAGTGTGATGGAGGGAAAAAATAACATTTCTGCTGTGGCTCTACAGTGCCTCATTATTTACTGAAGGTTTACATTTGTTTTGTGCTAGAAACTATTGTGCATTTTGCTAACAACCGTCTTGCTATTCAGCACCACACTCTGATGTTCAATGAATTTTCAAATCTCCATTTCACAAACTGTTCTGCATGTAAACATCAGCCACATTTCAACTGACTGTATGCTCTAAAGCCTCTTAAATCCAGCTTTTATGAAAGGGTGAGTATCTCAGAGTACATGGCTAGAATCATGAGGCTCAATATTACACTTATAAGCTCTGATGGAAGAATATCAAGAAATGAGGCTTTCATGGAAGGTGGTAATAAGGAAATATTTACATATAGAAAGGCTAGCTTAGAAAGGCAATTGGGCTAATTCAAGTATTCAAGCAATGCAGCAAAAGATATTCCTAAGAGGAAGAAGGTGCATGAACTGTCCTTCCTCAAATGCCCTGGGAAATCTGGGATAGTTTTCTAACATGTTTTCTGGAAAATGGTTCATTGCTGAAGTCAACACTGCAGATGTATGTAATTCTTTCTGATCAAATTTTTACAAACTCAGAAAAAAACACATAGAAAAATGCCCTATTGTCTGTTTACCATCTAGCCTGTTTTGCAGCCTATCTGTTTGTTTATCCTATATATGTGTCTATCTGTTCCTCCATCCATTTCATCTTGCACTTTTCAGAAGATGCTTAAAATGATCTGCAGTACAATCTCAACCTGGTTCACACAGAAAGAACTCTCCCTATGTTAAATGTATTTATTAGTATGTTTGTTTATTATTCCAGAATATATATCTTACCAGTTGGGGGGGAAATCCCTAAGATAGTTGACATAAATTGAATCTTTATGGTACATTTAAATGTATACTAAAGTAAAAATTATGCAAGAAATAGGGATGGGAAGGACCTTAGGGCTAAGTAGACATGACTCATTAAATCAGTCGAACTTATATAAGTGCTAATGTTCACACTGATATTATGGTTCTACTCGAGTCAGGAGTAACAACTGGATTTAGCCATCAGGGGGTTCAAAATTCAAAATTCAAGGATGGTTCTCTGAAGTCCCAGTTTCCAAGTTGCTCTGTCTAGCAGAGGGAAATGGGTTCTATTTTTTCTTGTGATTATATCTCTTTCCATGCATCCATGCCTCTATTGATTTCATTTTCATTCTTGGTAGTTTTGCATTAAAACTACCCTATAAATATCTATACCAAAGGAAGCTCCATTGGATTAACTCCAAAGTAAGATTTACTCCCAAATAATTCTTTAAAAAATCAGTTGGTTCCTTAAATAGCTTAATGAGATCCACTGGCTTCTAGTTCAGTCACAAGTTAGGGTGTTAGGGGCTGTACAGTTAGGGGCAAGATGCCGCCCCTTTCCTAGCCGGATTGGGGCCGCGGCAACTATACGCCATGGCCCCGATCTGGCCTTTCCGCAGCTCAAAAAGGAGCTGCAAAAAGTGCCTCGTTTTTGTGCTACGAAAGGTCACCAAAGCTGCTGGCGCCACGACTTTTTGGCACTCCTTTGGCACAGGGTGTGTACATGCTCTGCCAAGGGAGCACCATGAGGCCTCTTGCCTTGCGCTGGGGCACGTGGCATCACGCCAGCATGGGGATGGAGTTGGGGCACACAGCGTGTGGTCACGACACCCTCACTCTGCCCCAATGCTGGTGTTTATCACCAGTTTGTACTGCCTCTTAGTATTCCAAAATCCTATGCATTTTGGGATCAAGTAGCCTTGCTTTGCCTTGCTTCAGCTCCATATCAGCCTGTCCATGAACTAAAACGTTTTTAAACATTCTCCTTAGAATGTGTTAACCATCTGAACAGGGTAGACAGTAACATAAATGAAGGTGAACATTGCATGGAACCTCTGCATTATGGTGCCAGGACAATATATATATAAATTCCAGGGCTTTTAACAGATTACTAACTTGGGGAAATGGGTTTGCATCATTATTTCTTTTTAATTATATACTTGATTTTTTGTATATGATCTGTTTACCATCTATCTACCTATCATCTATCTATCTATCTATCTATCTATCTATCTATCTATCTATCTATCTATCTATCATCTATCTATCTATCTATCTATCATCTATCTATCTATCTATCATCTATCTATCTATCTATATCTATCTTTACTGCCACCTAAAATAGTTAAATAACACAGTTTTCAGAAAGAAGTTAGTTTTCAAAAGGATGCCACAAAATTGGAATACATTCAATAAAACTATTGAAAGTACATATTTGTCTGTATAAAACATCAGTTGTTTTGGCTTCCTCCTTCCTTTCTGATGTAAGTTGGAATGGAAGTGTTACACTGGAATGGAAGTGTTAGACAGCATCCAGGGCCCTTGCACACTACACAATTATAGCAATTATAGACGCCACTCTAACTGTCATGGTGAGATCTCATGGAATCTTGAAATTTGCACTTTAGGAAAGAATATTCAGAATTCTCAGCAAGAGAAGTCTCCTGCCTCCTCAAAGTATGAATCTCAAGAGTTCATAAGATGCAGCCATGACAGTTAAAGTGGAATTATAGTGCTATAATTATGCAGTGTTAAACATGCCTCAGCGACAGTAGTGTAGTGTTGCCATCTAAATTAAGGATGTAGGATGTCAAGGTTCTGAGTTTGTAAATACAGAAATGGTATCCCCTCCCCCAGCCCCACAATGGTTAGATCACAGTTTCTGCACTGCAAATATAATTATTTTGGAAAGTCTTGGTTCCCTTGGAATGTTTTTTAATAAATTGTTCAAGTTTTTGGATGGTAGTGGCTGATATATGGTTGCTGAACTGTGCCTTGTGTTCTTGTTTGTTGTTAAAAATAAAATTATTACATAATAATAATAATAAATTTTATTTATATACCGCTTTTCCAAAAAGATCAAAGCGGTTTACATAGAGTTTAAAATTATTACATGTGAGGGAGAATGGAAAGAATCAGGATGGTATAATGTTTTGAGTGTTGAACTATACAGGCTGAAACAGACAGCTGAAAAGAGGCAGCTTGTAGCCGCCCATTTTAAGCTGAGTTGGGGCTGCGGCAAACAGAAATGCACCCACAATCCAGCCAGCTTCTACCCCAAATAGGAGCAGGAAAAAAATCACCTCCTATTTGGGGCCAACAAAAGCCCTTTGCCTCTAGAGAAGGCTTTTCACCAGCTCCAGGGCGAGTGATGTCTAAATGCCATGCCACCAAGATGGATAGAAACTGGCCGGCATGTAATCACCAGCATGGTTTTGTCTGGCTTGGGGTGTGGAATATCCAAACCATGCCCCCAAGGCAGTGTGAAGCCACCTTTACCAGGCCATTTGTTTCGGTCCTAACTCTGGATAACAGGGTTTGAATCCCCGGTTGGTGATGAAAACCACTGGGTGACCTTGGGCAAGTCCCAGTCTCCCAGTCTCAGAGGATGGCAATGGCAAACCCCCTCTGTAGAAACTTGTCAAGAAAACCCTGTGATAGGTTCACCTTAGTGTCACCAAAAATTGGAAACTATTTGAAAACAAACAATACCACCATTATTGCAAGAATGGGATGCCCTGAGTTGCTTGGCTTATGCATTTTAGGTAACATTTAAATCCTGTCAACAGGGGTTGGGGTTGATTAGTGAGATTAGTGCATTGGCTTTAAAGTGCCTTGTCCCCGATGGGATAAAGGCATGTTTAATTTTTTAAATGGATGTTATCACATTTACTTAGGCCAGGGCAAATGCAACCCTTATACAGCTCGAATGCCAGTCGGGCTTATTCTGTACCTTTTTTAAAAAAGAAAAGTCCTGTTTTTGAAAAGGTGCAGGATGAGCCCAGCTGGCATCCGGGCTGTATCTGGCTGCATTTGCAATGACACAGTGAATGTGATAACACCCATTTTGAAAATTAAATGTGTCTTTATCCCGTCGGGGATATGGTGCTTTAAAGCCAAAGCACTAATCTCCTAGATCAGCTGTTTCTGTGCCAAATAGCTTCTTCTTATTAAAACATTGTATAGTTTTTGTGATAAGCCTATTGAGATCTGCTGTGATGTCTTTGTTGAGAGTCCTGCAAATTTTTACATCATTGTCTGATGCCTTCAGAAATGTAGTCAACAGGTTTCAATATAGCAACTGCTCCCCTTTTATCTTCAGGTTTATTAATAATTCTCATTCCCATCTGTAGATTTCTCAGAGCTTCTCTTTCGTCTTTTGACAGATTGTCATAGTCGGGTAAAAATGTTTGATTATTTATGCTTCTATTAATAGAAGGAAAGTTTCTAGAACAGAATTTCTATTAATGTGAGGTGTCCATTTTGTTTCGCAGTATAGGTGTGAAACAATTGATAACATGTAATAACATAAATAATAAAGCAGATGTTCCAGCTTTACCTTGTTTGATGATATCAATGGAATGGGAATGATGTCCAGCATCTACTGACATTTATAAAATTTCCAGGATCTGAGCAGGAAATATATAGGATATATATTGTTGTTAGCTGACCTGTAGTTCTGACTCATGGTGACCCCGTGGATGAGACATCTCCAAGAATCCATATCTTCCACTGATCTGCCCAGATGCAACAAGCCCTTACCCACAACCTCCCCTGATTGAGTCTATCCATCTGGTTTGTGGTCTTCCTCTCTTCTTTCTTAGCATTATTGTTTTTTCTAGTGACCCATGCCTACTCATTATGTGGCCAAAGTATGATAGTCTTAAATTGATCATCTTTGCTTTCAAGTCCTGGTCTGATCTGTTCAAGAACCCATTTGTTTGTTTTCTTGGCTGCCCATAACATCCTAAGTACTCTTCTCCTGAACCACAATTCAAATGAGTTTATTTTCTTTCTTTCTGCTTTCTTCACTATCTTCTCCTAATATTATGGTGTTGTCTGCATATTTTAGGTTGTTAATGTTGCTTCCTCTTATCTACGCTCCTCCTTTTTCTAATTCTAATTATGCTGTTCTTATGATGTTTTCAGCATATAAGTTTTAAAAAGTAGGGTGGTAGGATGCAGCCTTGCCTGACACCTTTGCCTACTGGGAACCAATCTGTTTCCCCAAATTCTCTTCTGACGGTTGCCTCTTGTCCTTGGTACAGATTCCTCATCAGGACTATCAGATGCAGTAGCACACCCATGTCTTTGAGTGCATTCCATAGCATTTCATGATCTGTACAATCAAATGCTGTGTTGTAATCTATTAAATACATGCTGACTCTTTTTTTGGAATTTTTTGGTGTGCTTCATTAGCCATTGTATGTTTGCAATGTGATTCCTAGTGCCCCTTCCTTTTCTGAATCCTGCTTGCACATATAATATATATAAATATTCTATAGGCTATATTTTACGTAGCAATAACAATCAGTGTATTATTATCATCTAGGCAACTGTTAGATACTGGGAGTCTACATTGGCATCTCATGAGACCCTGGAGGACCACACTCCTGTTGCTTATCTTCATTTTTTAAATTTTAAAAGTCATCAAAAGGCCTCCTTGTGCCCTTTGGGAACTTGTGGGCAAATAACTTCCTTTTTTACTTCCTGATTGAAATAGTGACCTCCACTTGTTCTGAAACACTGGGGGGGGGGGACATGGCACTTTTCCTCCCCCCATGACCACTTTCCCCATTCTCTAAACTGTAGTCCTAATATAACAATGCATTAAGTCTGAATATCCCAAGATTCTCCCTTATTCCAGACTTTGTTAGAGCACAGAATTTCGCAGTAAGGAAGATTATTTTCATGTCTGAAAGGCTGTTCTCCCCAGAATAAAATCTCTTGAAACACAGTGTTCCCTCTCCTTATTGATTATTGTATATTTATGTTGTGCTGTGCAAATACTGACAGTGTTTTTGTAGTTCATTTATTTTGTTGTTTGACTATATATTGTGAGTTGCATCAGGGATGCTGGCATTGCTACACTGATATGCATTTCAGGATAGTATTTTGCTTAATTTAACATATTTTACCAGTGCTGCTACTTTTACATGTTGTTATTCCATGCACATATCAACAGGTGATACACTGTGATGTGAGCCCAGAATTTTGGCTGGTATTTTTTATTCCAGCTCCACAATTGTTATATACTGATTTTGTTAAAATAAATATGGGCAGTAGCTCACATAGGAGCCAAGGGTTGTATTGTGGTGTGAGCATTAGGCTATGTCTCTGGAGAGCAGGGTTCGAATCCCAGCTTGGCAATTGGGTGACCTTGCACAAGTCAGCCTTTCTCAGCTTCAAGTGAAGACAATGGCAAACCCTCTTCTGAACAATCTTGCCAAGAAAACCCTATGATGGCCTTAGATTCACCATAAGTAGAAATGACTTGAGGGCACACAACAACACCAGTCTCATATATACCAGTGTTATCAAATCACATTGCAGGCAACTCTAGATGGTAAAAGTAGGATTTAAAGAGGCACCATATGGACTATGCCAATTATCTATTCCCATGTCCTTTCATGTATGGGATCTCATATAAAGTGATTCAAGCATGGGGAGGAGGGCATTCACAAAAGAGTAGGCCTTGCTTTAGACACCATGGCCCGTTACAAACGGGCCTTTGCGGTGCCCCCGTCACGTGCTAAGAGTTGGCCGAGGACATAGCGTCCATACCGGTCTCACCCCTAGCACGTGACGGGGGCGTAATAATGGACGCATAGTGTTTTTTAACGTATCGGATGCATAGCGTCTGTACGTTGCACCCCGGATGTGACGCTGCGAGTGCGCGAGTAGCGCCTCGCAGCGTCCCATCTGGGTGCAAGAACAAGCGCCATTTTGGCGCTTCTTCTTCGCTGCGTCCGGGAACCGCGCGGTTTGGCTGCTGCGGTTCCCGGATGCAGCAACCGGCAGCGGCGCGAGACCGCCCGTTTTGGGTGGTCTGTAACGCGCCCATGTTTCTGATATGCATATATTACATAGATACATATTCTCTGTTAAAACATGATCATGTCACATGAAGCATCCATGTTTACTTTCAAATATTCCATTTCATTCAATAGAACTTTTCTAGTTAAGTATTAGGAGTACCTGATACCACAGGAATCAAGATGATTTCACAAATATTGTAATATATCAGCTGAAGTGTTGTACAAAGAAGTAGGAACATGGAGGCAGTAGTGCAAAAATCTGAATGGGGTCCATGCACATTGGAATCCATCTTCCTTTCAAATCAATGAAGGGAAGGTACCTGCTGTCTTCAATCCATAATGACAAGTGAGGCATCTTTGGTCCTGCAGATGATTCAAACTGCAACTCTAACAATCCCTTAGGTTTAGTTATGCTGTGTGGGCTGATGGGAATAGCAGGCCAGAATATCTGTAGAGTCAAAGATTTCCCATCCATGTGTTAATTGATTTATGCTTAGAAAATCTTGTTTGCACCAGCATGTTTTCTCAGTTTTTACTGGGGCAATAATTTGTTTATGTCCCTTAAAGGGCTCAAAAAGCCCTGCCCATTGCCAGTTACAATGGTTGTTCATTTCATGACATGTTCTTGCTTTTAGAAGATACAGGAATTTTGGAATGAAAAACAATGCTGAAATAAGATTTTGGCATGCAATCTAATTTTTAAATATTGGTGTTTTGAAGATGTCCTTACAGCTGCTGTATATGATGAAAGATTCTATTATGAAGGTTTGTGAGGGAGGAGATAAAGGGAAGGAAGAAGGCAAAACTACCAGAGCTTTCATGAATTAGTAGATGTGCCTTATCATCTCAGAGCAGAAGGTATATTTGGAAGCAGTGACAACAACTCTGGAGTTGCCATGGACCCCCTTCTGAAATGGCATCAGTTACTCCCTCCCCTTTATATACCTGGTGCAGTAAATTTGGTGATGTACTTTTATTTTTAGTTCCTTTTGATAATGTGGCACATTAAATCAATAGGTAATTTGAAGAAGATGGAATCTAATTTTATTTCCCCATCTACCAGCTTCTGAGTTAAAAAACCAGAACTAATGGACCTTTAAAGGGAAGGGGGGTATAAAGTACTGAGTATCACATTTTTGTGTGCCTGCAACTATAAATTTTCCGACACATTTGCAATGAGAAGTGGAAACAAAATGCCCTTGGTTTTATTTTAAGCACTCCTCCTCTCTGGTCTGAGCTCTGTCTCAATGATATACTTTTAGTTTTAATTATATTGGCTGTCAAGTATGCAATCACATAATTTTCCCCACAATAAAGCACACGTTAAAATTTACTACTATGATTAAATAAAGTATAAGCTGATTAATTTAATAATGCTCTTTTTCTGTAATGCCTTTCCTAAGTTTTTTAATGCCATCTGATGAGGAAACTAGATCCAATCAGGATGGGATTTTCTATTATAAAATGTGTCTGCCTCCCACACCCAAGAAGGCAATGTTTACCTTT
The DNA here is from genome assembly GCF_019175285.1 of Sceloporus undulatus. Taxonomy (NCBI): domain Eukaryota; kingdom Metazoa; phylum Chordata; class Lepidosauria; order Squamata; family Phrynosomatidae; genus Sceloporus; species Sceloporus undulatus. Next base: position 121,305,995 of record NC_056524.1, read on the forward strand.
CTGGCAAAATAATATTTTACAAATATTTTGTTCGCACTTCTTTCTAGTCTATTGTTTTAAAACAATATTTGGTCTCCACAGTTTTCAGATAATATGGTGAGAATATTCCTCAAGACGTTGCTCACACAAAATCTTTTCTGCTCCCCCCCCCTTACATCTGGGTAAGTGAAGTTCCCTTCAGACATTCCCTTAAGAAACAGATTGCAAAGATTTATGGGAAGTTTATACGGCCGTCTTTCTGTTTCATAACAACTGAACAAAATGAAAAAAGCAATCACCCATAATAAAGTACTATCTTATAGCAGTAAATAGAACTGCATAACATATTACCCTAGAGCTATGTGAACTTTGAAATACATATGCTTGCATTTAGCTTTGTAAGACTTCTGCAATGCACTCTGTTTTCCAAAGTTAAAACTCTGCACTGCTTTCTGTTAGTGAACCAACAATGGGCAAAATAATAATACCTCAGCTAATGTGTCCATACACACTGCACACAGAGAAATATGTTCACTACCAGATGCTGATATATGCATACTCTGTGTGTGTGTGCGTGTATTGCAATCAACAGAACTTTAAAACAGTGTGATAAATACATTTTGAGACAGCACATTAAGACATGAATATTTAAAAAATATATATAGTTGAAACAAATTGGATATATATGTGCAAAGCATATATAAATAATATGTCTCAAATAGCCATATTACATAGGGAAAGATGCTCAAGTTAAAACAGCCAGGTTTAATAATTTACACCCATGCTTAATGAGTGATTTGTCAGAGTCCTGGATAACCACAGGAGACTCTGAGGACTGCCCAGGATAATGCTGGGTAATGGGTTGTAGTAGATCTTCCCTGGCCCCTTGATAAAAACTGCAGTGGAAAAGTACATGTGATATGGTCTCTATTTCATGATTATCACAGAGGCAGCATCTTTTATTCAGTGAAGTTTTATTAAAACTGCAAGTTAATAGATTAGAGGAAAAGATGTTAAACCTTGCTATGGAAAGAGACTTTCTGCATTTTAGGATAGCTAGCCAAGGTAAGGCATTCCTTCCACGTATGGAAGATAGAAACCAAAGAGTTGTCCGAAAATCATACTGTTGATTTGTTAAGGGTTTTTGTGTGCCACTATCTTATCCCCATTTAATATATATGTAGATCTTATCCCCATTTAATATATATGGGGAGAGGGAGAGAGAGAGAGAATAATATTTACTCCTGACAGAGATAAGCTCTATTAGCTGATGCCCATAAGCACAGAGGTGGGCTATAGAACCAGAATCAATAAATATGTACATACAAGTAAAAACTACTTCTTTTTTTAGTTTTCTTGAGGGTCTATTTTTTTTTAAAGCTACTTCTCAGCATTTGTAAGAGCCTGGCAAGGTGCTAGAATTCTCTGCTGGTTTAATGTTATCTATTCAAATTGAAAGACTGCAAGGCCTTCCTATTCTAATACCTTGCTATTTTGTGCAGTGTGCCTGAGGCACTCCAGCTCTTCCTTAGTGTATTTATTTGCAAAGCTATTTTTCCCCTTTTAATTTAGCCCATTGCTGACTTTCAGTTGTCCTTTTTGGGCAGATCTTTCCCTAGTGATTTTAACTGCAAGGAAATGCCTTCGAGGCATTGGTAATGGTTTATATTGCACTGTGTATTGCAATGTTTTGCTGCAAGTGACTGTGGAACAAGGAAGAAAAAGAGAAAAAGACAGTGTTAAATTCTGTGGTATTCATCTTCATTCTGGACACTGATTCAGATGCTATTTAAGAGCCTTAGGGGGGTTTATCCTATTTATTTACTTATATTGCTAGACTTGGTGAGTGCCCTAATACCAGCTACAGAGAAGCACATAATCACTGTTTGATCTTTAGCTGCTTAGCCTTATTTTCCCCTGCCTTTTTGGTTGGCTCATGGCTTGAATATCTGTTCCAAGAAAAATGTTTGCTATTCTTGAAAACTATTTTTATTTCATGTGAACAATGATACTATATCTATATAAATAAATGGTGGCTTACTTGTTTTATTTTTTTAAAAAAAAAACTTAAGCAGAACTGGCTCACATTTCATCTCTGGGCTTAACTTAAAGTATTAGTTTTAACCTTTAAGCAGGAGTGGGCATAGACTAGGGACCAGTGAACTATTTTCAGCACTTTTCAGGAGAAATATTATTTTCTGCATAGAAAATGCTGTTTCCTCCACATACAATATAGGGAGTGTGTGCAAAAATGCCATGTGTAAATTTCGTGCAGAATAAATTGAGAACTTTGAGTAATATCTGAAAACTGCCCCATTTTCAAAGTCTTTCTTGCAGGAAGAAGAAATTTGCTATAATTAATCATTGCTTCCTTTAAGAAGAACATCAGCAAATAGTTACAGACCTACAATTCACTTCCCCAACCAGATATGAGACACACATTCAGTAAAATCATTTTTATTATATTTGCTGCCAAGGTGTGAAAATAATAATTAAAAAAATTAATCAGAAGAGAATGACATGCTTCCCTTCCACCTTTGATTCCTTTAAAAAATCTTCCTGCTTTATTAATAGAGCCTAATGTATATGTGTATGCGAATATATATATATGTGTGTGTGTGTGTGTGTGTGTGTGTGTGTGTGTATGCCTTCAAGTCGCATGTCAAAATATGGATTTCATAATGTTTTCTTAAGCAAGGAATATTCGTAAGTGACTTTGTCAGTTCTTTCCTCTGAAATACAGCTTATAGCACGTGGTATTTGCTGGTGGTCTCCCATCCAAGTACTGATCTGAAATGGCCCTGTTTAGCTTTCAAGATCAGACAGTATTTGATTCCTTTAAGGTACCCAGCATCCTCTGAATGAAGAAGGGTGGGCAATTGTGGGGAACTGACCCCATAGTAATCTTTGAGGGGGGATCAAACCCTACTGCTTTCTCAGTGGGCATCAAAGCATTTTTAAATCCTCCCCCATCTTTAAACAAAAGCCACCTCCATATCATCCTAGGGACCATGGAGGACAATTTGGCCATAAGTTTGAACCTTTCTGGCCTATTTTAAGTCCTAATGAAGTATCTCCCAGGGTGGACTAATGCATATCCAAACTCCTCACCCTATGGTCACCCAAACACAAACACATCCAAGAAGATGTAGAAACATTTCGTTGTTGTTTTTTAAAATAAATCCTCAGTATTCTGCCAAAAACATTTTGGTGTGCTGGGACATTATTGGAGGCCTCAAAATGGCCTTTGCAGCTACATGCATCTCACAGGCTACAATTTGCCCACCTCCACTTTAAAGCAAGAACAGTTGACTGTTTGTAAGAATAAAATTGTATGAATAAAATTGTTTGTATGAATAAAATAGTATTTCATGGGTGAATTATGATAAACTGAGTCTTTACAACAGAGGCTTGTTTCAAAAGAAAGGGAAGATCTGGTTTCAGTAAAAGTTTCAGCATACCTTCCATCAAACATTTAAACAACAATAACAACAGGGGATAAGTAGGGACAATAAAGGAAAAATTAAAAGTTGTAGCCTAAATCTCACAGAGGTTCATTAAAGAGAAAAATTATCATGACAACATAAGATTAAGCTAGGTCATTCCATAGGCAAAAGCAAATGTAAAGGAACAGCAACAACTACCAGAACAACAACCACCCTTGCATCACTACAGTTCATTGATGATTCATTACTAATATACAGTCAATAAATTGAGGGAAAGATTTACTGTGTATAGCCTGATATCCAGTGGCAGAGTTCTGCACACTTAAATTGTTACGCAGCTCTTCTGAATCACCATTGCTATATTGATTTATGTATATCCTGTGCATTTTGGTTGGCCAATAAAGGTATCACTGTTTGGTGGAGGTTTGTTTGAATTGACCTACTAGACTTGAGTTAGAGAAAATTGAGAGCCTTTTTGTGAACCAAGACAAATTTGCTGTTTAAAAGGAGACCCAAGCAACAATAATCTCTATACCTTAGACTCTGATTATTTTCTATATCCTCTTTCCACTCTTCCCTGACTTTCTCCAGAGACATAATTATGCAGGGAAAATGACATACAGATCAAAGGCATTTCTTAAAATGCTTCATATGCCACAAGGTATGGGTCATACATATGCACTTCTGAGATATAGCTAAATGTATTCTGTATTGCTTTATAATACTGTGCCTGTAGGAGCCTAATTAGAAGAGCTAACTTGGAGCTGGGCTTTCTTTAAATGCCTCATCAGCACAATTACAGAGCTTATTCCAATGCTGTAGGCATAATATCCGCATATGTTGTATGTGCCTACTGTTCTACAATGTCCTGGCCAAAGGTCATGGCTTTACTTCTCAATGTTGTACATTACTGTTAGATTGTTTCACTTATATTAAGATGTAACTTTTACTTGCCCTCATATAAAACAACATATTCTTTCAGTTTTGACATACATTCCTGTACCCCTAAGGGCAAGAATGATTTACTTCCAAATCATGGTTTTAGTCCACCAGTCTAACGTTACACAGTGCTTAAAA
>NC_056524.1:121310506-121357061 GCF_019175285.1 Sceloporus undulatus
AGTGCCTGTAGGCTTCTCCATTGCTTCCTGGAGTGTGTGTGTGTGTGTGCATGTGTTTGAAAGCCTTCCTTCTTATTTGCCATGGAAACCCAACAATAATCATTCCCTCCCCACAAAAGAACAAGCAAAACTCAAAGACCCCCTTTCATAATTGTTCAGGAAAAAGGTGGGTGATTTCTTGTGGTGTACATGTAGCTTGGTTTAAGATGAGAAAGAAGTACATATAAAATCTGAGATGAAAAAAAAGCATGTATACAGTCTCAGATCCTTACTCCCACCTGTATCTCCTCCATATGCTAATTCCCGTTCCCACCACAGCACAGAAGCTGTTTTGGAATTAATATGCTTGCCTGTCTATGGTAATATGCTATTCTTTCACATGTGGACTGATAAACCTAAATATATTAGTACATTCCAGAGTGTATTGACACGTTTGTTAATATAGATTAGCCATCCAGGTGCATGAATACTTAAGAAAATAAAAATGCTGTCAGATACATGACTCAGGATGTCAATGGTAGACAGCATAAACATGCCCAATAAAACAAAGAAGACACACACCTCATGGAAATGTGTCTCATTCTGAAAGCTTGCATTCTGAGAAGATATGTTTGGAAATGGTTCATGAGCAGAATAATTGCTATTGAATAAATGTTGGGTCTCTCCATTCATTTCAATAGATTATCATCTGAAACTGTTTTATGTTTTATTGGTAACAGCAGGAAACAAAAACAGGGTTGTGAGGACAGTAGAGATGGCAAGATCAGTGGCAGCTGTGGTGATAATGTCAATGACACAATATACAGCCGTGCTGACAGAAGAATAGTAGCTCCCAGACTTTATGTACATTTTCTAAAATTACTCTTTTTTCTTGCAATATCAGATTGGTCATAGGTGAAGTGACATACAGTTTGGAAAAACAACATTTTTCCCCCCCAGACATAGCTCATTGTGTCCTGGTTGTTGCAAATTGTAGCAACCTGTGATCACCTTCACCCTCCCATTACTCTTGTTGTAATAAATTTTATACAGATATAGGCCTTTATTTCAATTCAATCCAGTAGCGGGCTTTAAGCATTTTTTTTTTTCATTTTAGAAAAGATACAACTCTTGCTATCCCATAAATAATCAAAGTAGGGAATGTTGGATACTTCAGAGTGGAAAAGAGCATCTAAAATGTGGAACATCTAAATTTCAGGCGAACCATACAGGATTATCTTCTCTATGCAGCTGCTTAGGGCTCTTTTCTCTCTTCCTTTCTGAACAATTGACTTGTTCTGTATTCTATTGCTTTCCCTCCCTCCCAAATTATTTTCCAGCCTTTCCTTGTAGCAAGAAAGCAGAAGAAAACAAACAAATGCCACACTAGTTTGGCTTACCCTCATGCCTGTAAAGACAGTTTGATCTGTGGAAAACAGCATATGAATGTGGTGTGTTTTGTGTGTGTGGAGTGGAGATGGGTGACATTCTCTGTTTTGTCAGTACTTTTTACAGACCAGGCTTGTATTAAAGATGCAACTATTGGCATGGGTTCAAATGTTGATAACCAGGCCAGTTTCACTTCTCCATTTACCAGTATACTTCCTTTGTATTTTTTACCCTCTCAGATTTCCCTGAACTACCCCTTGACTTGTCACCTCTCTGTTGATCCTCTCATCTGCTATTGTCTAGTGCTGAGATACAAGAAAATGCCACACACAAAAACCAACAACACATTTTGATAAAGCACATGCTTTTTAAAGTCTGACATCAGTATATGTCCTGTAAGAGGTCAAGTAGCTATGTTTGAATTTTTTTTCTATTATATTCTACTTGATAATTTCAGTTGTAGCATTATGACGTGTGTGAATGTTTTCAAATGCTAAGGAACCTTGCAGACAACTGAAATGACAGAAGGGTGAAGGTCCCAGAGACCAAGAAAGTAAGATAAGATTAGAATTCAGCCCTGATGCTGGAGACATCTTGTAAAAGGCATTTTGTGGTTTGAATACAAGAGCTGATCAAAGCCTTCATCTTATGTATTGTCAGAATATCTTAAAAGAGCTCAGCCACTGATTCATTCAGTCAGCCTTTTCCCGTCCTGTGCCTCCCAGAGATCCATCAACTTGCTCAGTGCTTTCTTGTCTCTGCTTACAGATTTCTGATGTTGAAAGATGAAACAGTATGTCTATTATTCTGTTATGGCCTAGGAAATGTATTCATTATGTGCTTCTAATTAATTACTGAAGACTTCAATAAATTAAGTTCTTGGTTTTGTTTTGTGATAGTACTTTGTTGCCTCTTATTCATCTCAACCTACGGAATATGGTAACATCTCTTGTTCAGAGTGTTTTAATGTTTAAAGTAAATTAATTTGCCATTAGCAGTTTTTGCATGAGTGTATTACTGGTTGTTTTGGTCCCAAAGAAGGAGAAAAAGAGATCAAGTGAGATATTTTATAGTACAAGCTGTTTAAAATACTGGAAGAAAGTTTTAAGAAATTATAAACAAGGCATCAAGATTAGTCCTGTTTCTAATCATATTATGTTGCTGATGTTTGTTATCCCACCATAATCTAGTATTTTCTAGAACATTCTAATCAAGTGGACAAGATGAATGGCATACAACAATTCCCATAAACTGTTTCACAACTATCAGAAATTGATCTAGGAATTTCCAACATAATTTACCTCCCCAAGACAAATTTATCCATACATGTTACTGAAGTATGATTCAGGGATGGAGAACTTTTGGCCCTCCAGATATTTTGAACTTCAATTCCTAGAAGCCCCAATTTGCATGATTCAGGTCAAAGAACTCTCTCTCTCTATCTCTCTCTGTGTGTGTGTGTGTGTGTGTGGTAGGGGTGAAAGTAGAGGGGAAGTAGCAACCATGTTTATCTAGTCATTGGGAAAAAATAACCAAATGGGAGGTTTCTCTAGGAACATAAAGTGGAGCCTTTAGGTGTGCCAATTAAATATAAAGTGTTTGTTGTTTGATTTATGTTACACTAGTAGAAATTGTGAATTATGCCATCAGGGTCTAAATGCAATTGCTAGTCCAAACTAGAATAGACATCCACTGGCCTTACATAAGGGTTCAGATATGTAGTCCCCATTGATTCAATGGAACTACTCTACTTGGGACTCACAATTGGATTTTAGGCCCTGGTCTAAATTAGCTTATAGGCCACCAGCACTACTCTTCATAGGCTACAATAGGAAGCCAGTGTAGCCACAGGAGGAGTGGAATTTAACATTCCTGAAAACTCACTCCTGTGTGGAGATGGGGTGGAACATTTCTCTTGAAGTTTCTGGGAGGGAAGGAAGGAGGGAGCCCGCGTGGCCGATGGGATGTTCATGGCACGGAGCATCGCCACCGGCCACCACAACTTCATCCACTATGTCTCCTTCAACTTCCATGGGAGGCGCATGGCCTCCTGCTCCAGAGACCAGAGCGTCAAGGTTTGAGACAAAGGAGAAAATGGAGAATGACACTGTACTGCCAGCTGTAAGACACATAGTGGGTCCGTGTGGGCACATCCAGAGTTTGTACAAGTCCTGGCTTCCTTCTCTTTTGACAGAACAGCTGCTGTATGGGAAGAAATAGTTGGAGAATCAAATGATAAACTTTGAGGACAAAGCCACTGGGTAAGGAGGACTACACTGGTCAACAGCAAGACATCTGTTACTGATGTAAAGTTTGCTCCTAAGAATATGGGTCTCATGTTAGCAACATGTTCAGCAGATGGAGTTGTTAGGATCTATGAAGCTCCTGATGTTATGAATTTGAGTCACTGGTCACTTCAGCATGAAATCTCATGTAAACTAAGTTGCAGTTGTATTTCTTGGAATCCTTCAAGCTCTCGTGATCATGCTCCTATGATAGCTGTCAGAAGTGATGACAGCAGTTCAGATGTATTGGTCAAAGTGCAGATTTATGAATACAATGAAAATACCAGGAAGCAGTTTCTGAATTCATAACCTTATATAAAGGAAGTCACAGGAATCCAGACCTAAAATAATAATGATGTGAATGATTAGTACTCACTATTGTACCCTCTGCATTTGAGGGTGTTTGCTTGTTTGCTTCCTTAAAAATAAAACAAAGACAACAACATGGCATGAGTAGAATTATTTTTTTCTTCCAGTCTGGGACTCTGGATATCCAAAGTCAGCAATCCCAGTATACCCCAAAACCGTGACCTTGATGAAAGGAAAACAATTACTGAAGTCTCAACCCACTTAGTTCTGCTCCACACTGAACATTTTAAATGATAAAGAAGCAACTTGTAGGTTTTCTAAATAGAGGGGCAGAAATTTACTATCATAGTTACAGATGTGTAACCTAGAGTTATGCATTTGGTTTTTATGTATTCATAACCATGACACTATTGCCAAAATCATAAAAGACCCCCAATCCTGCTTTACCAGGCAGATAAATTGTTGGGCGTGATGTCACATCATAATGATCTTTCTACCCACTTCCTGCCAACAAACTCCAGTGTAAGGAGGAATTGAGACAGAGGTACTACTATTTGTCACAAAAGAAATCATTAGAGGGAAAGGTGTGCAAATGTCAGTATGTTGCATGCAAATAACAGGACAGAAGACCTCAGTTGCTTGCAGGATCTGCTAGATCATAAAGCAGAATGATGTGTGTGTGTTAACTGATATGGGATCTCACAGTAATAGTTCATAATTCCAGTCATTAATATATTAATTTTGTTTCCTTCAATATTCATTGTAGGCTTACCTACCTCTCTCTCTGCAAGGGACAGAATTAGTCAGAATATTATTTTGCACAAGGCTCATGGAGGTGAAAGGAAACTTGGTCTGAACTAAGAATATTTCTCATTCATCTCAAAGTCTTGCTCCAGACAACTTATCATGGATTACACCTAGTTTTTTTTTAAAAAAGAAACAAAAAACAAGCCATTCAGAGTTCCAAATCATTTGTTATTTTAAATGCATGAAATGCAGGATATATCCCAAATTCTCCTAATCCTTTTTGCCACTTCCAGAATTATTTATAAACACCCCAAAATTGGAGTATAAAATCAACAGCTAAAAAAAAAAAATATTAAACCAGAGCTGCTGAAATGAAAATGCCTTTTCTTCTCTAGCTGACATTGCTTCATTAATAGGAAAAAACATGTAGATTAATTGCTGGCATAGGATCTATGCTTAATTAGGATTTGAACCAAAATACATTAAAATGACTGGCTCTAATGGTGTTTGGTTTAGCTGCAAAATCTATTTGCATGGTATCTTCACTATTAAAAAAATGTTATTAGCCTAAATGTTAGGTGTATCATGCCAAGTATAACTTCATTTGCTTGCCATCTTATTATGAAAATCCCATCACATTTTTACCTTGGCTTTTTTTTTTTTTTGGTCAGTTTGGGCGTGCATGATCCATGGAAAGGATCTAGATCCAGATCCAGATCCAGATCCAATATTCATATGTTGCAATACTAGTCCCAAAGAGCAAGTCACCTTTTACTAAACTAAAGATACATTTGCTTAGCATTACAGCAATTTCATTCACATTGACACTGAAAGATTTCATAGCCTGTGCCCAAAACTAATCTCACATTCCTTGGTTACTGAAAGTTGTTTCCAGGAACCACTAATTGAGCCCCGAGAAGCTGTGTATTAATTTATCTCTAATTCAGTGCATGTCATCTGCCCAGAATCCTCTTTTTGTTCTCACAGTAGGAATTGGTATCCTCATGGAAGGATGCAAAGTTTGTTTTCATGAATAATTCACATGTCCATGTTTTACTCCATATTTAAATTTCATGTATGCAGATTTTTGTAAAAAAATGCAGAGTGATATTTTCTGACCTCGTGGTAATGCCAATATATTTTAGCATGGAAAAATGTCATATGTACACGAGAATGCATCCAATTGCAAAATGGGATAGATTTGTTGAGACAGCTTTTTTCCTAACTAGTTTTTTGTTTGCTAAAAACAAAGCAAGAAACAAAGCCCATTTATATTTAGCAGATGACTGAAACTTAGGGAGTTTGTTTGCAACTTTTCAGGCAATAATATACAAAAAAATATGCTTAGCTTGTAGGTATGGTTTGATGTGAATTCTGAACAAAATGGGACTGAAATGCCTCATCAGACTGGCAGACGTTGAAACATGAAAATGTGCCCCAGAAGCCTGTATGTTCAAAAGTTCATTTAACAATAAATCCAATTCAGAAGCAGTCAAAATATGGTGTAAGTATGTAATTCCATAAGTAGGATATATGTTTTTGTATGATTATTACATTTACTTTGTTTTCTTAGCTTATCTGTTACTACTGACCTGTTCTAATTTAGATATTCCATGAACATAAATGAAAGGAAAATTATGCCCCCCACACATACACATACACACCATACACTTAGAAGTCAAAATTGACTCTTCCCACATCAAAATGTCTTTGTTGCCATTCCAGCAGCTTCACATGTTAGAAGCTAGACTTCTGTACTGCAGCATCATTTTAAAGGGAAAAAAATCATGAACATATTCCCTGAGATACTGGGGAAAAATCAGAACAAATGATACAATTTCAAAGGTCTTGCAGATGCCCTGCATTTGCATGGTTTAGACAGGCTGCAATTGCCAGTTTTTCTTGTTGCAAAAAATTAAATTGACCAGAGAAAGAGTTCCAAATCATTTGTTATTTTAAATGCATGAAATGCAGGATATATCCCAAATTCTCCTAATCCTTTTTGCTCCTAATCCTTTTTGCTCTCCTCATACTCATGTAACCAGTGAAATTGCCACTGCATCATTGAACTGCAACAGCACAATGACAGCAAGGGGGTTATTGTTGTTGTTGTTGTTGTTGTTGTTGTTGTTGTTATTGGAAGTTAAGCCTCTCAGTAGATTGGCTGAGCATCCAGGTTGGCTCCTTGGCCCTGGAATGTTCCTTACCCTTTTTCTAATCCTTAGTAAGATATGAAAGCAATCCTAAGTAGGATTCAGCTAATACAATCAGATCCTTTGTTGACATTCCCTCAACAGAAAGAAATTAGTGTTTTAAACCATGTGTTTATACAACCATTTTAGATGCATTCACTGGGTATCATTTAGTTCTTTTCTATTCAGAGTTTGAATAACAGATTTTTCTTCCTCCCGGTATTTCACTGGAGAGATTTGTCTTGGCAGGATTTATTACTATTTTGAGCATGTGCACGGAGAAACCCAGTCTGCTTTCTTCTGCTGTAACTCTATCTGATGATCTTAGTTTTTAGAGCACATTGTATTCCACCTTGACTTAAGCTGTTTAAAAATTCAGCCTGTGGGCTGCATTTCTAGAATAGCAGTCTGAACCCATGCAACAAGAGTTATTGCCAAAGTCAAAATATTTAAAAGGAGTAGCCTCAAAAGCACAGATTTCTCACTCCCTGTTTCTCCCTCTCTCCCTTATCCACACACAAAAGATATCTGAAATGCATTAATGAGAGGTATGATGTCAATTTTAACTAAGGATATGAGTTATAAAGGGTATTTACTACATTTTTCACTCTTAATGAGAAAGGATTTTTAAAAAATGAAACATAGTATGGTTCTTCCCCCCCCCCCACCACCACCACACACACACTTCCTGTATGGAAGCAAAATCACAAGTGCATTTTCCATAGTCACATTTAGACAAGACCCAATGAAACCAGTAGGTTTACTACTATGACTGAGGCTGGATTCTACTTGTTCCAACTGGATGGACTTTAAACTTAGGTGCGACACAAACCGTCCCCCAAAAGTGGTCTGGAGGCAGACAGTTTTCCTCCGGAGGGACACTGCAGCAGCAAAACTGTGTGGTGTCCCTCCGACCCAAAAAGAACCCAGAAAAACCAATTTCTTCTTTGGATGCTGCACGGACATCATGACATAAGTGACGCACAGTGACATCTATATGCTGCACGTCACTTACATCATGATGGTGGCCCCCATATGGACAGGAGGCCGCCATTATGACGCCGCCGTGATGTGCTAGGGTTAGGGACAGTGCGGTTGGTGCACGGTCCCTAACATTAAAATCGCTGCCTGGATGCCTCTTCTTGGTGCTATGTACCAGGTCTTAATTATATTTAGAGCCACCATGATATCTTCCTGGCTGAAGAAGAAGATTCATTTAAATAAAAATGTCTTTGCTTGCCGGTGAAAGGATCAGGAAGGGGCAAGCCTAGCCTCCCATGGACAGGCATTCCAGAGGGGTTGGAAAGCCACTGAAAGGCACTCTCTCGTGTCCTCACCAAGTCACTCTATAATGGTGGCAAGGCTGACAGAAAGCCTTCTCCTGAAGATCTTACGGCTCTAGCAGGTTTGTATGGGGAAATGTAGTCTCTCAAATAGTCTGGACCTAAGCTGTAGAGGGCTTTATAGATCATGACCAGCACTTTGAATTGTGCCCAGAAGCAAACCGGTAGCCACTGAAACTGTTTCAAAAAGAGAATTATAACTGGCTCTAGTCAGCATTCTGGATACCACATTTTGAACCTGCTGAAATTTCCAAACAGCTTCCAATGGCATCCCTGTATAAAGTGCATTACAGTAGTCCAAACAGAATATAATCCAAACATGTGTCACCGAAGTCATGTCAGATACCTCTGGGAGAGCAGTTCTATAGTCCTATAGTAGCTGCAGTCTCTTGTGTCTCCCTTTTTGTGGATTGGGATGTATATTGACTGTTTCCAATCTGTTGGCTATTGTTTTGTTTTCTGTATCTCTTGACATATGTTGGTTAGCACTAGAGTTGACTCTGTCAATGTAGATTGCAGTAGTTCAATTAGAATATCATCTGTTCCTGGTGATTTGTTTTTTTTTGTTTTGTTTTGTTTTGTTTTGTTTTTTTTGCTATTTCTCTTATTGCAGTTTCCACCTCACTTTGAGAATTTGGAGTTCAAATTGGAAATACCACAGTTTACACCCCTTTTTGTCAGGCTTGTTTGTCTGTTTGTTTGTTCTTTGGTTGCTGCTATAAATTACAAAATAAAATCAATCAAACAAACAAACAAACAAACAAACATGTTGGCAGCCTGGACACCAATTTGTGTCTATCACAATGCTCCAGACCCAGCATCATTCTAGAGTGGAATGGGGTATGTATTGGTGGCCACCACAAAAAATCACTTGTAAGAAAATCTACAAAGTGATTTTCCCCCTTTCTGAGCAGGGAGGTGACATCTCAGAAATTTAATCAGAAAAGAAAGTCTTCTGAGAAGTTACACCTTAATTAAAATCTTTAATCCCAGTATTTCTAATGATCCAATATGTCAGGTGTTGGTGGGGCACCATTTTGCCAATTTGCTCAACACCATCCTAAATTATGGGTGTGAGACATTAGCCATGAAATTAAAACTGTTTGAAACAGTGAATACTGACTTGAAATACAGGAGAAAATTGAAAATACATCTATAACTTGAAACAGGTATAGATTTAGATAATTAAATGCCTACATTAATTAGATAATTAAATGTTCAACACAAACAATGGAGTTAAAAGGAATTTGTCAGGAGATTCACATACTGTAAGTGTTCATGTGTTCCAGATAAAGGAAGAACATTACAGTATAAATAAACTTACAGATTCATATAATATGTTTCCAAAGAAACCTTTATATCCTTTAAATGATCTCCTGTATATAAAAGTAGTTTCATCTGTTCAAGTAACAAGGAATAATTCTTTCAAACAACCATGAGGATAAAACACAGAACAACCTTTTATATCACTGCTGATACTATCAGAAGAAATGAAATAGACATCATTTGTTTTTTGGAGGTTAACATCTCAGTGCTGAAAAATCCACTAGTCAGAAACAAAGTTTTAGAAACAGAGATGGTGTAATGTAAGAATGATAAACATCCAAAAGTGGGAAATGCTGGCTGCATTCCTAGAGGCTCTTTTATAAAGTGAAGAATTTTAATTTGCCAGGCATGAAAATGATGCCAATGATGCTGCTACCGGGGGGGGGGGGGGGGTTGCCAATTTGTCACAAAATATAGTTTGAGAACCATTGTTATAGGATACTCACTGGAGCAGCAACATTTTATTCCCTGGACTTGGCTTATAATATATGTGAATCCACTCTAAAACACATGCAGTCCAAGCCTTAAAGATCCAAAGTTTTATCCCTCAGATAGGTTCAGCTCCTTGTTGTTGTTGTTATTGTTTTGTGCCTTCAAGTCATTTCCAACACATGGAGATCCCAAGCTTCTTATGAGGCTAAGAGAATGTGAATTACCTAAAGTCATCCATGGGTTTCATGGCTCTGTGCATATTTGGACCCTGGTCTCCAGAGTCATAGATCACCACTCAAATCATTACAGCACATTGGCATGGCGCTTTAAAAATCACCCTGTGGCCATGGGAGTCAGCAGTCATCACTTCCCACTTGTTCAAATGTATGGCCAAAGCATCAATGGAAATTATCATTTGAACCCACCAAATGATAATTTTTCTTGTCCTGTATTAGAGAAACATAAGGACTTCTGTCACTTGTAAATGCAGGTGGCAGAAGAGCCCTATGCTGGATAAAAGCACACAAGCATTTCTGTCTTCACATAAACCATTAGGGGGAAGTCTCGACTTGCTCTTGCAATAAATGTCAGGTGGCTAAAATGAGTGTACTCCGTCATGAGAGTTACCAACTGGGAACTTTAAAAAAAAAATTATCCAGTATACATATGTTTCATCTGTGAACTTCAAAAGCAAGAAAATAACAATTTATGAAATGCATTTTGCAAAGAGTATTTGCTGAGTTTTCAATCCCCTATCATTCACTAGAACTATCCTATCTAAAACTTTATAGTAGGGAGAAGTACTATCTCTCTTTCACTGTACTCTGGATCTGCTGTAAGTATCATCTCTGCACACTCCTGGTCATTCCAATGATGAGGGATGTTATTGTCTATATCATTTACAGGTTTCTGTAGTGAGCTGGTATCAGATACAAATAAAACAAGAAAAGGGAGGAAACACATTATATATGTGTGTGTATTCACTATCTTGTGGGAGATGATGAGGTGTGGGGTTTCTTTTACCACATTCTGTCTGGACAAGCCGTGCACGGATTTCATTTCTCTGAAACAACAAAATATTTATGAGAGCAAAATGAAGAGAAATTGCATTTGTATTGCTTTCTCTTTTCAGCACCACTGTTGACTATGTTGGATGCCACAAAGTGTGATTTGTCCGCATATCTAGAGCAATTCAGTTCTAGGACTACTCACTGAGTTGTCTTTCAGCCCATTTCTTTTTAGTTTTGTTGCTATTTTCCCTAGGTTACATTGCTCATGCCTGTCCTTGGATATGCCAAATGCACAGTGGGAGAGAAAACATATCATTTTCAGATACCTGTACTTGAGAGGCTGTCATGTCTCCCATGTGCCTTCGGGTGATTTTTGATATCAAACACCTGCAAATAAAATTAATCATTGACTAACTCTAGTCTGTATACTTTGAATGATAACAGAGCTTTGATACATTTTATATTTCACACTAAAAAAAAGACTCCATTCCATGTCATGACAGTATTTCTGATGTTACATAATAAAATGGCAGTGTTGTGGAGAGCATTTTAGCTGTTATAACCCCACTGAATATTAGTAGCCCTTGAGTTTATGTTGTTCAGTACAGAGACCAAATACCTACAGCTGGATATAATAATACATTACTCAAAGGCAAAGCACCTTTTAGAACTTCTTTTTTATTATTTTAATTTTATTTTTTATTTTATTTTTTATTTTTGCATTAACATTAGCCTAAGCTAATTTTATTAGTGAAGAAACTTGTATGGCACTTTTCAGATCAACACATTAAAACGAAACAAAAACAATAAAAAACCTTCTGTGAGGTCCCATGGCTGCCATTTTCTCCATATTTCCACTCTCTGTGTGTGAAGATAGGCCTATCTGAAGAGGAAAACTGCCACAAGCTAGATTGCTAGACATTTATTCGGGGCTTCATGTTGTTGTATGCCTTCAAGTAGTTTTTGACTTATGGTGACCCTTAGATACTTATCATGGGGTTTTCTTGGCAATATTCAGATGGGATTTGCTTTTGCTCTTTTCTGAGACTGAGAAGATGTGACTTCCCCAGGGTCTCCCAGTGGGTTTCCATGGCTGAGATGGGATTCAAACCCTAATTTCTCAGTGTCCTAGTCCAACACACAAACAACTACATCATGCTGGCTCTTACTGGAACATTGCTGACATTACAGACAGTAGAAAAGGAATGGGCCAAGAGATGTGGAGTGGGCCACAGCTTAGGGAAGCCCCGTCCATGCTGCTTAGAGTACTCTGGAAATGAGAGTCCAGTTTCTTGCTCTGCCCCCAGAAACTCACTCAAACTGGCAGATGTTCCATATAAGTCATGGAAATAACTGAATTCTTCTCAGAAGAATTTTAAAACATGCATACATCCTGGGAGAGGAGAATAGACTCATAAAAATCTGCTAGGGTGACTCTGACAGGGATTTGGATTTTTTTTCAGAGGCTCCAGTATCAGAACTTTCTGACAATCATGTTGAAACAACAGCTCCTGAACAGAAGCATTGAATAACACATTACGGAAAGGTTATGGGGGCTATATCCTACTACAGTCGGCCCTTCTTACACACGGAATTTTATACACAGATTCAAACATCCAAAGTATAAATTTCAAATATCAAACCTTGATTTTCTATTTTTATAAGGGACACCATTTTTATATGTCATTATATTTAATGGGACTTGAGCATAAACAGATTTTGTTATACACGGGGGATCTTGGAACCAAACCCCAGCATATAACAAGGGTCCACTTTACACACTTTATTCTAAACATACAAAGAGATGGGGGACTCTCAGAAGTACTTCCAGGGAAGATCTAAATTATGGGCTAGCAATTACAGCCTGTTTTTGTAGCTTTTCCCCCACCTCTGTGAGCTGCACCAGTGCTAAATTGAAGGTAAGACTAACAATCTCATTCTTTCTTGTTTTTATTTCCCCTCTATTTTGATTGATTTCTGGTTGGCTCATTGAGGGAGAGGTGTTATGGAAAACACAAAAGAAAACAACAGCCACTATTTGGGGTATGTTTGTGCATTTAGGACAACTCTATTGCCATATTTTGCAAGAAAAATATTAGGCCAGGTGTGTGGCCATTTGGGTAGCAGCAGAGGTTTGGGGCACATGCCAGTTGTAGGATGTACTCCCTTCATAATCAAAATGGCCAGGCAAGTTTGTGTTAAATAAGCTACATTCAAAGTGTTTTAGGGGTTTGAAGGTTAAGATGAGGACACTGAGCTAACCCTGGAAGTGAACTGAAAGGCAGTGTTTATGCTTCATGACTGCTGAAGTGTACTGCAACTACGCTATGAAAATTTGTCAGCTTCATTGCCATTAATTTAGAAGGATCAGCTTGGCATTAGATAACAATCTGCTTCCATACTGATCTAAATCCCACACAACCTTTCTCTACTGTACTGTCATCCTATGCAATACAGATTGGGAAGATTATGAAGCTAGTGTGTGTGTGCTGGTCACAGCTTCATCACTGAAAAGGACAATGCACCACTATTTCTAGGGGCCACACCTCTCGTTGGGAAGTGTTAGACTAAACTGAAATGGAGAAAGCTAGTGCTGCTGTAGACACATCCTGAATATGAATCTATGTGTTCATTAAAGTGAAAGCTGACTTTCAGAATATGATGCTACTAAAAAGGGCTTGTAGCCTTATCCAGCAAGTGAAATTCCTGTGTAGAAGTAGTAACATAGACTGCTTACAAAGAATGCACAGAATCTATTCACAATCAGTCTCTCATCTTTTAATCTTGCTGTAAAAATCATTTCCCATTAACTTCGTCAGGTTACTGCATTAAAAATGGATTTGGGTCCAGTTCTTTCCATCCTGTTTTTCTACTTTGATCATATTCATTTGGAAGTATTGTTATTCAAACATTTCCTAGTGGATTCATGCACTTAATCTCTGAAGTTCTCAGTGCTCAGTTTCATCATGAGATTTTCCCCCTCCAAATAATATGATGGTGCAGAAAGCTCACATATTGCTCATCTTCTAAATTCTTTGGTCTCTCAGTTTCAAGATCAGAAACATAGGGGAATATAAAATCCAAATTATGTTCTTATCTTTTACTGATGAATTGCTAATAAATGTTTTGATAAATCTCTCTGTATTCATCTCCTAGAAGACATGCATTTTGATAAATTATTCCTTGTTCTGTTCTTTTTTCCCTTTTCAATCTAATCACCAAATACAGTTTGTACAATAATCAGTGTGCTATTGTTTCAGTACAAATAATCTCTTGATACTCCACCGTGGAATGTAAATGTAAAGAGAAGATGAATGAAACCCCATGATGATTAATTCCAAAGTGGCAGCTATGGCAATCTATTTCAATAAAAGAACAAAGTGTCTATGTCTCTGTAAAGTGTCTTGTCTTAGTCTTTGTTTGTCTTCAAGGTGCCACAAGGATCTTTTGTTTTTCAGGAAGATTACTAAAAGTGATACATGTTTCAAGTAGTTCATATGTTTGGTGCAGAAATCTTATCCTATACCTAACATTTATAGTTATGTATGTGCTAAAATGTAAAGTGTGAACAGAGAATGGAAGGAAACACTCCTCCTAACCTTAAGTTGGTCCACTACCCACTCTGTGTGCATGTGTGTGTGTGTGTGTGTGTGTTTTTTAGGAACCCATTCTCAGATTTCCACTCAATTCCAACATGAATTTTAAAACTTATAAGTTTATTGCATGGCACTTACAGGAACAGGAACGGGACAGAATGGAACACAACAGGGGGAAAATGTGTGTTACTGCATGGGAGAATGCCACCGATGTTGCCAGATGTCACCAAGCCATTTCCTAGCCATTCCTGGCAGCCAATCTTGAAGGACCATTTTGAACTGTTCTTTAAAATCAGCCACCATGGAATGGCTGAGGAATGGCTTCGGGACTCCCAGTGGCATTGATGGCATTCTCCCATGTGGTAACACTCATTTCCCCTCTGTTCCATTCCATTTCCATTCCTGCAAGTGTCATGTGATAAGTTTATACATTATCTCAGATATATATCTTGCCTCAGATGCTGCTGCCGAATAACCACAGGAGACCGTGCTGGAGGAAAGGCCACAACTTTATTAAGCAAACCATTGGTAGGGTTGGCACAAAGCATGAGGTCAGGATCTGCGAAATCAAACAACCCCACGTTTGTCTGATTAACCACAACCTGGCACCCACCAGGTATTGGGATGACCTAGGGGCTAAGGCACACCGTATGACCGCATCTCTGCCATGCGTTCACATATTCGCTAAGCCCCTAGTCACCGGGAGGCGCTCTCGCGTTATGGCCCCCACAATGGCCATACGCCTGCCCTATTCGCCCCCGGGTCCCGACTGACTCCCAAACCAGAGCTCCGTAGCCCTGGTACCACACCGTGCAGATCCTGGCCTATGCTGCCGCCCCAAAGTTGTGACAAAAAACCCAAACCCAAGCGGTGGGTGGGTGGGAGAAGGCTCAGCTCCTCCTCCCTTCCTGCTTGGCTCCTAACCATCCTATATAGGCCTAAGCCCCGCCCTCAGTACCACCTGACCAGGAGACTCCTCCTCCAGGCCCGCAGAACCAATCATCTGCCCTGGAGGACCGGAACTCCCAGTCACCGAGCCCAGCTCCCAGAGCGTTGCGGGGCGGAAGGGCCTCCCCTTCACCCCGCGCACCAATAGGGAGCTGGGGCAAACCCCAGAGCACTCTGGGGCTTGTAGCCGTTCGCTGCGTCTAGCGGCAAAGCGGTCAGCCCGCCGAGTCGGGCAACTGCTTTTTTTTTGGAAGGGAACTTAAGGCCCGTTCCGCACAGGCCTTTGCGGCACCCCCGTCATGTGCTAGGGGTTGGCCGAGAACCTAGCGTCCATACCAGCCTCACCCCTAGCACGTGACGGGGGCGTAAAAATGGCCACGCCCTATACACACGGGTGCGGACGTTTTTACGTGCCAGAAACTTAGCGTCCACACGTAGTGTCACAAAAATGATGCATCAAGTGCATCATTGGCGCCTCATGCCATTTCCGCAACGCAAGAAAAAGCGCCATTTTGGCGCTTCTTTTTAGCTGCACCAGGAAGCCTCGCAGTTTGGCCACTGGGGCTTCACAGTGCAGCTAATGACGGCGCAGGCAGAGCGCTGCTTTTCGGTGCTCTGTAACGCGCCTAAGAGTCTTTTATTCTACCAGTGTATTTCTAGAATGTTTGTCCACCTTTCCATCTCATACACAACATTAAAAGTGCAGAAGCCCTGTCTTCTTTTCATCTGACTCTCTACAAAAAAGAATGGTGGGTTACAATCTCCTATGTACGTACCTAGGCACAAGTCTCAGTGAAGTAAATATGATTAACTAGCCTTCATTCTGGACATACAACATCACACAACACAGCTAGTGTAAAAATGTTGTTGTTGTTGTTGTTGTGTATCTTCAAATCATGTCAAGATGACTAAAGTTTTATTGATTAACATGAAACGTGGCTGCCCAACTCACCTGGGCTGACCGGGTTGCCGCCGGGGGCCTGCGCCGTTCACTGTCCCGTGGTGTGCCCCAGCATGCCTTGCTGGGGTGGGTGGGCCCACAATTGGCCAGTTGGGGGAGAAGACAAGGGACTTCCGCTTCCTGGCTGGAGGTCCTTCTCTTTGGTGCCCCGGTCCTCCAGGCAGCTGATTGGTCAGCTGGAGTGGAAGTGGGGCTCCCTCTCTCCCAGCTCCTCCTCCTCTTTAGCCTTCTTAAGCCACATGGTGCTCCTTGTCAGAGCTATTTCAGCTCGGCTCTCCCACCCTCCCTCCCTAGGGTTTGTGGGTTTTTTCCTGTCACAACTTCTGGGGTGGCAGCATAGGTCATGGATTTGGTGGGTGTGGTTTCCAGGTCTGTGTAGCACTGTTTCAGGAGTCATTTGGGACACGGGAGTGCTGAGGGCATGCTTTATGGCCATTGCGGGGCCACATCATGACAGCACCTCCCAGTAACTAGGGGCTTGACAGAGAACATGCGATTGGCTGGTTGCATGTGTGCAAGATGGTGTTTTCATAGCCCCTATGTCATCCCAAAGCCTGGCTGTGACCAGGCATTTCGGTTCATTAAACAACCGGGGGGTTGTACAATGTTCCAGATCCAGACCTCTTGCTTTGGACCAACTCTACCTTGTTTGCTATTTGTTTAATAAAGCTGTGGCCTTTCCTCCATTTGTGGATCTTGGTGTTATTGTGGTGGCAATCCTCCTAGGCAATCTGTAACACAGCAGCAAAATGGGGCATGTAGACATATCCTTCTGGGAGGTCCAGCTAAGCTGGTCCTCTGCTAAGGAATAGCTTCTTGATTCTGAACCATAAATGGAAGTTTTAGTTAGTTCATCATCATCATCAATTTCTCCTAAATGCCATCTCACCTAGGACCACTGATTGTGGAGGCATGGAACTGTTTCAACTCTTCCCTCAAGCCATCCAGCAATGAGAGGCACGTGGGTAAAATTCCTTCATCTTGCAGTGCCCCAGGAATCCCTTTAGAGACAGATGTAATCTTCTTGAGTGCCCACACCTCACTAAATCAAATACAAAACGAGACCCCAACCCAACAGAACAGGAAGTAGGTGGGGAAAATGGCCTATGTCAGTCTGCATGATCAAAAACATCTTACTCAGCTCCAAAAGACATCTGACAAAGCCCATGCAATACCAGGGAGGGGGAGGCAGGGAGCTATTTGACAGAAAACAATTTGACAGCACTGCCTTAACTAGACTTGTGTGACTATGCTAAACATGCTAGTAACAGCAGCCTCAGGACATGACTGACTCTATTCTCTTGACAACAAGCAAACACACACACAGCACTTCCTGCTAAATGCTGGGAGAGTGAATTCTGAGTAGAAATATATAGGAATCTGTGAAGCATGGGGCATTTCACATGGTATTTCAGGTGTTTTAGACTTCAGTTCCCAGAAACTCCAGGAAACATATTCAATGATAAAGGACTGCAACACTTGTAGATTGCAACATTTACAGGGCCAAAGGTTCCCTTCCTCTGCTTTAAGCCTTTCATCTTCTTGATTATTGTAGTTCAGTTTCTTCCTCTGTGTATGATTATTCCCAGCTCTGCAATAACTGTGTGTGTGTGTGTGCGCGTGCGGGGGGTGGGGGTGGGAGTCAGGTCAACTAGCACTTGATCCAGCATATTAAATGCTCAGGAATACTAATACACAGTGGGGACTACTCTACAGGCTGGACATAAGTTACTCTACTTATTCTGGGAACCACAAAAAAGATGAGCCAATGAGTGAGGGCCATTTCCATATTGTAGTCATCTCATCTCCTTGGAATCCATGTACCATTCTTAAGGTAAGAAACAATGTTCTTTGTCTCATTTCTGTGACCTCTCTATGCAGTTTGTTATCAGAGTGAATAGGACCAGACTATGGAGCATGGCTTACTAAGCTCCCATTGATGCCACAGAAACTCTGGTTGGACTTACAATTGGTTTTAGACTGAGTATCTACATTGTAGCTCAGATGCAAGACAACTATGAGATTTTAGTTTCAGAGTTAGTTTCCCTGCACTGCTATGGGGATGGAGATTGGGGTTCAGGTCCAAGGTGGTTCAACTGTCTGGGTGACTGAGAGAGAAAAGCCTGTTAAGAATGTTGTATCTCCACTAAAACCAAAAATTAAAATTGAATGTGGAAATTCTTTTTTAGTTTGAATACCCGAGTTATGAGAAAAACAAACAAAATCTTTCAATAATAATAATAATAACTGGAGTGGGGGGAGGCCTCATAGATCTCTTTTAAATACAGGATGGGGCAAATAGCTACTGATTCCAAAGTTCTCCTGGGAAAGAAAACAGATAAAACATATTGAGGGATGTCTGAAATAGGCAAGATCAATAAAAAAAATTCTGAAGAAACCAGCTGATAAAAATTTCAAAAGTGCTTATTATTACACATAATTCGCAGGGGTTCTGGGGGAAAAGCAATTGTTGTATTTAAAGAAAAAGAGAAAGAAAATACAGGGGTTTAGAAAGCATTTAGCTGGCCTCTAGTGCCTCAGAAGATAGACAAACAATCTATCAAACAATTAATTTATAAGCACCAAAGGGAATGATGGGATGAATACAATGAGGCAAATCTCACAGAATGTTCTAGCTTCTATTTGTTGTAAGACTTTCTGAAGAAAGCTGTAAGAATAATAAAGGATCTTGAAGGAGAATCATATAAGAACATCAATATACTTTGTTGTGTGTAGCCTGAAGAAAACCTTTTAAAAAAAACATGTTAGCAATTTTCAAATGCTTTAAAAGATATCAGTAAAAGAGGGCAATATGCAGTGCGGATACAGCAATGGATTTCAGTTCATGAAAGGCAAAGGTAAATTAAACATTAGAATAATTCTTGTTTATATGAATGATTCAACAGTGAAAGAAAGCCCTATTTGTATACAGTATATGCTGTCAATAAGTCTCTCCCTCAGAGGTTTTTGTTTTTGTTTTGTTTGCTTCTTTTTTCTCTCTTTTTTAAAATCCACAATAGAATTGTTACAACTCTGAAAGGTTATTGGGTATAGTGTTCTTGATGGCTAATTGGAGCTTCTGGGGTTCTAAGGCAAGCGTTGCCAACTTGTAGTCCTCCAGAAATTGTTGGACTACAGTTCTCAGGCTCTCTAACCTTTTGCTATGCTGGCAAGGGATGATGGGAGTTATAGTCAAACTGGTTTGTTTGTAGGAGCACAAGTTTCCTACCCCTGTGATAAAGTGTGATACCACAAAAGGACAAGGTGACTATGGGATGAAGCTTAGAGCAGATACGCAGCTCCAGCTACAATCGTCCCATCATCATCTGGGGCCGGCGGCTTTGGGATAGCTTAGGCAGCCTCACGGCAGCTTCCAAATGTATCAGTGTGTGTTTGTGTTTGTGCATCATGTGTACACCACAGCCCTGAAGTAGCTGGAAGCTGCACTTTCGGGCCTAAAATAAGCTAAGCCAGCAACACAAGTTCTTCTCCCAGAAAAGATTTGCTCATCTTGTTCTTCCAGTGTCACATGGCCACAAAAACATGCCTTGCAGGAGTTGCTGCAAAGCTGGAAACCTGGCTGTGGTGGCAGTGTTACTGCCCCAAATATGCATGGAGCTGCACATTTTAAAAGGGAGTAATAAAAGATTAAAGGAGTCTTTTCTGTTTACAATGTAGAAGATCAATGAAACCATTGTCCCTCAACTCCCTATGAGAGATTGCTTTGAATTTTTCCCCTTTTCCAGCCTCTCTTGAAATCCTCCACACTTTGTCTTTGTGAATTACCACAAAGAAATGGTCATCCAACCACTCTGGATTTAGGCAATATCTTTCCTCCTGCCCTGTCCCTCAACAACTACAGTTAAAACTGAATTTATCACCTCATCACCATACTCACATGTTTTACATTTCTATGGTTATTTATACAGCCTGATGATAAAGGTCCTTCCTGGGCACCAATTTACTCCATGCATCTGAGGAAGTAGAAGTGGGAACATAATGAGCCCAAATTAGGAAATTCCACCTCCAAACTTATTCTGTCATTTTTGCCCTTTTCTGGTTTTTTTTAGCAAGGAACTTAGGAGGGAATCTTGGATTCAACTTCCCTCTTAAGCTGTTATGAGATATAATTTGAATTGTTGTTGTTGTGTGTGTGTGTGTGTGTGAGAGAGAGAGAGAGAGAGAGTTGTTAAACAGAGAAATTGACAATTTTAGAAACCATTCTTTTCACTGGGAATGGCCATGACATTCATAGTTAATTGCCATGACATGAACTGTGTGAATGCTATTAATCAGCACATTTTTAGGTTATGCATTAACAGATTCAATGGAGACTGGTCTGTCACAGGAAGAGAGGTAAGGAACATGTGAAGTTTCAACTCTTTCTTAACTTGCCAACTCCCCCACCAGAAAAATAAAATTTAAAAGATCACCTTATAAAATATTATTTGCACTTCAAGGGACACTGCACTGTTATCCTTCCCTCCAACACTTCAACAACCATGCATATTAATGGCACGCATGCACTGACTAAGATCCAGTTGTTTACTTTGAAGGCACTTTTACTGATGTTGGAGAAGTAAATATCCTGGATCTGCCTACAGAATCACCATCCCCAGTGTGATAACCTCATTCAGAGATGAAACTAGCAATACAAAAATATATAAGGTTTGTCGTCTAGCAACATGATGCCATGGTCATGGTGTGGCCAGTCGACCCAAGAGGATGGCCAGGTGCAACATCTGTTAATGGGGGGGGGGGGGACACAAAAAAGTAAGTATTTTAAGCACATAAATATTTGCATTTATGTATTGAATTTAGCGATGCCTAAGGAATTTCTCCCACCGCCCAAAAGAAGAAGGCCCAAATTACTATATATATATATATATATATATATATATATATATATATATGAAATAATAGATTCATATATACTGCATATGAAATAAAAACAAAGTAGCAAAACTACTAGCAAGCTGAATACAGAAGACATATGTGAGATATATGTGTATCAGGTAGCTATGTCTTCATAACTATGACCTTGATGCTATTCTCCAAAATTCACATCCCATCTTGAAGTATAACCACAACAAACATCAATTTTTCTGTTGTCAGAGAACTGGGAAGGGGGATGAGTGGGTAATGTCCAGCTATATTCCTGTAGTGGAATCCTCTACAACACGTATTTGCAAAGACCTCCATGAATCATTGCAAAATCTATGCAGATTCTCCATGTAGCATGTCTAACTAGAAGAATATAGCTGGATGTAGCCCTACATATCTCCCAACTATCAAAAGACATGGGAACAGCCATGCTGGAAGCAAGGACATCATTAGGGAGGTATGACTTGCAAATGGATACTAAATTTCCTTGACTTTGAAAATCTATTGGTTAGCTTTGTATGCTGGATATTGGAGTGAGTTATTCTTTGCATTTTTAAAGGTTTCCCTCCAATAATACTGATATAGTTGTTGCTTCTGATTCTAACATTATCCACCTCTTACAGTAAAGCCAAGCAGTCCCCAAATTTATTAAACATAGTTTACTACTAGTTGTGGAGGCTCATACAACCTCATACACTTTGGGTAACACTGGATTTAAGCCAATGTCTATTTTGGATCCAATTCTCCAGGCACGAAGGCACATCATTTAAGACAAACATATTCTGTCCTAGAAGATTTTGGGAGAGAAATGAAATAGACAAATATAAGCTCTTTCTAATGGAAAAATAGGATTCCACTGCAAAAAATAAATAACAATAATAGTGTTATATAACTGAAAGAAAGAGTTAAAATTTTTCAGATGTGCTCTCCACAGGAGAGTATCTGAAGCAGGTCTTATAAATAATTGGGACATTTGATATAAATGAGTTATTAGCTTAATAACACTGACTGTCCTTTTCTTTCTTGCATTCTGCTCTTTCTTCTCATGCTGTTATTTTCCCCCTTTTCACACTTACAGATTTCTGCATGTGCTTTTGTATTCAGTGTTGTCCAAATAATGCTTAGGTTTATTATTCTGCTCTCTGGCTCTCTCTCTTTCTCCTCCCCCTGCCTCTCTCTTACACACATACACTCACATCTTACAAACATTTTAATATTAATATTTTCTTCTTCTGGACACCCTGCAGTGTTAAGCAGGTAAATATGGATGGACTTATATTCAAATCATATTTATACCTTCAAAAAGTAAAACACTGAAAACTTAACATCAGCACATTCAAACATTGGAGTCTGAGCTTTATTATACTGATTAAGGTCAACGTAATTTCAACACTAGTGGAAAGCCACCAATGTTCCAGGTGGCATTCATACAGCCATTCTGAATCATTCTGGATCATTCCAGAAGCTATCCCAGGTACTGGTTGGTTTACAAGCAGGCTGGCTTTTTCACTAATCTGTTGCCATAAAGATCAAGCCTCCATCCACGATCCCCCCATTCAATATAAAGTGCACCCGCATCATATGCGGGTGCAATATACGTGGCTTTCAGCATACTCTGAAAGCCACACTGGAAGGAATGGTGCCATGCGCCAGAAAGAGTAATGGTGCACACGCCTATGGCGCACTGCTGTCACTGTGCCATCGCACAGCTGCAGGCACAAGCCCCATTAGTTTAAATTGATTGAGAGTTCCTGCATGGCAGGGGGTTGGACTGGATGGCCATTGTGGTCTCTTCCAACTCTATGATTCTATGACTCTATGGAACTGCTACAGTATTACCTTCTGCAGTCCTTAAAGTCACTATCTGCTATTGCCTTTGGTACTGTTGGTTCTTGTGAATGTGTGTTTGAGTGTGCTTTTCTGTGAGGGTCAATTCCCTTTCATAAATAAAACTACATTTGGACCTTGCATTCTGGAGTTCTGTTTCACAGAACTGTAAGAAGAAGAGCCCTCCCTCCAGTCCATCTGCCCTGGTCCAGGCATCAGAGGGAGAGAAGATCTGTTGGACTTTTCCCCTTCCCCTTCCCCTTCCCCTTCCCCACCCCATTCCCTTCTCTTTTTGTGTCTTGTCTCTTTAGATTGTAAGCCTGAGGGCAGGGAAATGTCCAATTAACAATTTGTAAGCCGCTCTGATAGCCTTTTGGCTGAAGAAGGGGCATAAGTTGTTGTTGTTGTTGTTGTTGTTGTTGTTGTTGTTGTTGTTGTTATACACAAGCTTGATCCTGGCTTTGAGTTTCCCAAGCCCACTCAACAGTTGTAACTGAGCTAATATAATTCCCCTGTTATATATTGATTGTTTCACTGGCTTCTTCATCAGGTAAAGGTGTTAAAACCATAAAGGGAAAAAAATGGTGAAGATGTTAGAATCACATGTCCACTGTCTGAGATATTGGCCTGTTACAGACAGCCAAAATAAAGCTGCTTCGAGTCACAGTGGAGGTATGGTGTTTCAATGATGCAGACTGGAGCATGGCTTTGGTGTGGCTTCTGGACTCTTAGGACGCATGCATCATTGAAACACCATACCTCCATTGTGACTCGAAGCAGCTTTATTTTGGCTGTCTGTAACAGGCCATTGTCATTTAAGATGGTATTGAAGGATTTCAGCATAGGCAGATACTGCTCCCCTTATTGGCCTTATGAGGATTAGACAAAGAGCAATAAAAAACAGGTAATAAAATCGCAGCTACATTAGTAAATTATGTTATACTTTAGGATGTGGGGAAACTACCATGCCGAAATGTTCTCTAGTAGCATCTGTAATACATTAAAAACAAAACAAAACTGTGTCCCCTGACACAGTTTAGGAAATGATGGTCTGCCATCTCTTTATTTCATTTATGATATATAAACTACATGTTTCACATGCATATTGTACTTCTATAAGCTGAGTATGACTCATTGGTTGGTAAAATATGCTTCAAGAAAATACATTCTTGCTCACTGAGAGGAATGTGCAGTTATACTGCTGCAATTGCTTGCATTTGGTGCACTGCCATGATGTGTGGTAATGGAAGATCTTAACTTATGTGTCTATTATTAACCTACTACACTTTGCCAGCTCTCTTTCTCTCTCTCTTTTGAGGGATGATGTTGATTCATTCTAGTTTAAAAACCAATATCAGCATCTCTGTTTTTCATATGTCAATGTCCCTCTTTTATATCAGCATCTGATATTTCTATAAATACCTTTCCACTTTCTTCTTGTGAAAAGAAGTCATAATTTCCATAGAAACCAAAGCATTTATGTTAGTATACGTAAGCTGACCTTGATTTTAATTTACATGGTGAAAGCAGACTGGGAATGTTTGCTGAGTACCCAAACAGCAGTTTGTAATGTAAATGGCCTCATTCTGAATGGGCTCCCCACCACCACCAGTAGCACTGTCTTATGGTTCTTTCATATTCAGGCCCTCAAACCTCATAGAATAAGAATTTTCTGAGGAATGGATGGGACCATACATGCTGACAATGGGGCTCAACAGACCGCCCCAAAAACAATGACTCCTCCTATATTATATTTCTATTCCCTGATTCAACTACTCTTCGTACAATGTATCAAGTGGTATAAAGTAGGAAGATGTTTATATAAATGTGGGATCTCCGAACAATTTAGAATTCACATCATATAGGGTTCCAAATGTAACTTTACCATACAAAACAAATTCTTACTTTAGATCTCAAATGGGGAACCTTAATATGAGACTAAATCTGACTTTCCTGGGTTCTCAGTTGGGCTCTCTGTGTTTCCCAGATGGCTACCCTTCTTTCCCTTGAGACTATCATTAGTTCTTTTTCAGGGGTTTATCCCATTTTGAAAGGTTAAAATACTTCTCCTAAGGTTTAGTTACTAGCAGTAAGAGCTTTAACATAGGACATGCTGGTATTTTTGGTCCCACCGTTTTTGCTTTTGGCTATTCCCACCACTAGAAGGCAGCCTTCAAGAATTTCACTGAAAATGAATTTGACACTTGGGCTGAAATATGTTCTCCATCCTTGCTTAAGACCATCCCCTCTCAACATATGTACAGTGGTGGGTTGGGTCATTAGACTACAAAGGCCAAAAGGCATAGCCCTGATGGCCCCAGCATGTGGTGGTAATCATCAGAGGCACAATGAAATGAATAATCATATGAGAAGCGGAAGCATCGGCTTCTCACACCTAACTAGGGTAAGCTAAAAGGCCCTCAGATCCCTTGTGGAGTGAAAATTAGAAAACTTGCATTTCCTTGTTACCTTTCACAGATGTAGTAAAGCTGTCTGAGCCACTTCTATCCATGGAGGTTCTCCTTTGATTTGGAAGATGATATTCAAGCATTCTAAGTCATCAGAAGAACCTCCACAGACAGAACCTCTCCTATGAACAAAACTGAAGTTGAAATGTTGGGGGGGGGGAATGTAATACGGGCGTATCAAATCCCTCCATGATAACAGAACAGAATTGGGTTAGCTTGCTCTCTGGTATGTTTGCACAACATTTTACATTATCCCTGAATGCTGCTACTTACTTATATCTTAATTGAGCTAATAAGAAGAAGGCCAATAATTAAAACAAACAAAAACTATATTGCATTGAAATTGCAGCTGATTGGCCATAAACAGTAATGAATCAGAGGAAAGCAATAAACTTTAGGATTTCAGGAAAACTCATTTTTTCATGCCAAAAAACATTTAGCTCAGCAGTATTTAAAATGGATTAAAGATGGATTTTCCTTTCATCTCACACTTAAGAGAAACTATGTCCTTCTTTCTTTCATTATTCTTAGAAAGGTAGCTGTATGGAAATTGTGCCAATATGGTAGTTTATTTAAGATTTTTAATTGATTAAAAAGGAAAGGATTAATCAGCTAAATTGTTAAATCGTCAGCCTTAATATTTTTTTTAATCCAGTTACCGTAATTTAATACCTCCTTCCACAATTTAATAAAAGCATTCACTTTCAGCAAAAACTGACCTATCTATGCCTCCAAATGTACATTTTACTAATAATCTTTTATTAACCGTGAATATTCATTGTTCTCTGAACATTCTGAATTGTTTTCTGTTTTTTCTTTTAAAAAACAGGGATAGAATATGTAAACTATTGTAAAGAAAAACAAAGATAATAAGTGTATAAATTCATAAATCCATTACCCAATGAAAGAATTCTTGTTAATATAACAATGCCAATCTACTCTCTGATAGACTGACTGCTTAATTCTTTAAGAGCACAATTGTACTCTACACAGAAGTAAATCCCATTGAGTACAATAGACTTTATTCCCAGGTGACTGTGTATAGGATTGCATTTCATGTACATATCAATGTCAATACCATAATTCTTTTGAATCACAAAACCATTTAGAAGCTTTCATATTTAGTATGTAATGACATACATTAAAATATATCTCCTCTGCAAAATAATGAAATCTATATTTCTTGTGATGCATGAAAATTTGCAGTTGGAAGCGTTCATATAATGATTTGTTTAAAGAAACAACTGTTGGGTGGTGCATTTTTAACCCACCAAAAAGGTTTCAGTCCAATTAATCAATGAAATACTTCAGCCGTATTAAGGGCAAAAGGAACAAGTAAACTAAATACTGAACAAATGTGTTGTAGATTCATGAGACTATGAGCCATTGTATACAGCACTAGAATAATACATTTTGCTTCAGAAAGAGAGGGCACAAAACACTCATGTATCATTCTGACAGCCACTAGCAATACTGACATCAATGATAAACATCTGCTACTTTTGACTTCCAGGGGCCTTTACATTCTTCTCCAAAGTTACTTTTAACAGTTAGGCAAACTGTTTCCTGGAATATTTACCCAGAACATATTTCATATGTGCAAGCTGTAGTAAGTGGAACTGAAGCAAACAGATGTGGAAGCCCTGGTGTGCACTTTTTAGAATAGATCCCCAGTGGGCCTGACATTTTAAATGGAGACCAAATTCCCATTAACTTTCAGTAAGCTATTGACTTTCAGCATACATAGTCAGTCACTGCTTGTTGAGAAATATTATTAAAAAGAGAAAATAATCAACAAAGAGAAGAATGTACAGTTTTCAATATTGGGCATATTAAATAAAATTTTAATAAACAAAAATAAAATAAATACAATTATAAGCCCTGAGGCCTCTCCTTTCTCCTCCTACTGAACCTCACCCTACTCATTCCATCTCTTCAGCTGAGTTCCAGCATTTAAAGGGACACAGACAAACACCATACAGGGTGTTTAAAGGGACACAGACAAACACACTCCCTCGGAGTGTGGTGGAGTCTCCTTCTTTGGAGGTCTTTAAGCAGAGGCTGGATGGCCATCTGTCGTGTATGCTTTGATTGAGATTTCCTGCATGTCAGGGGTTGGACTGGATGGCCCTTGTGGTCTCTTCCAACTCTACGATTCTACGATTCTACGATATCCCATTTCTGCAAAAAGGTAGATATTTGGGGAGCAGTGGTGTCACCCTTCTTCAGATGTCACTTGATGACACACACACACCATTGGCGCACTGCAACATCATAATGGCGTCACAAGAAGAACCTGCTTTTCACGGGTTCTTTTTGGTCCTTGGGGTAGTCCAGTGGTCTGGAGGCTGCAGCTTTCCCGCAGACTAAAACTAGGCATCGGGAGACCGTCCTTTTTGGACGGTCTAGCCTGCGCCTATGATTTGCTTCTTAACCTTCTTCTCAGTTTAATACAGAAACAAATACTGTTTTATATTTTGCAGACTAAGCTCTTATCCCCATGTCTTTGAGCTGGGGCTAAGGGTGAGGATTGTACACCATATTCCTTAGGGATATCTTCAGTGTAGACCCCTTATACAGTACCTGAGCCATTCTTCCATTGCCTTCCTAACAAGCTTCTATAAGGAATCTGAGAAAACTCAATCTGGACAGCAGAAATAAATATGGCAGCATCTCCTTGAATGTGGTGAGCATTACACACACACACACACACACACACACTTCATGGCTTTTAAAAAGTTAAAAATCTATTTGGTTTATGTCTTGGTATTTGTGAGCATTGTTGAAGGTCATTATAAAAAGACTGCTTAATTTTAATTTTAATTTTTTTTAAAAAAAAGAATAGGTGTTTCAGGAAAAGATTTCATTTTTAAAAAAGCAAAGTTCTGCTTAACAATAAAAACATTATTTTATTTTTCTTGTTTATTTTCTGATAGTACACTCTGTTGATGGTTCACTCTGTTGACTAGGCTTCTAATACAAGTGACTCTCATGACAGTCAAAGAAAAAGTTGGGGTCAGCAGTCAGTGTTTTGGAAACCTCTTCCAAGAGGACAACTAATGTGGCTCTTTGAAAGTTAGGAAGAGGAAGGAAATGATTCTTCCCAAATGTTCCATAGCATTTTGTGAATCCACACTTGTCTTCTTTAATAACATAAAAGATGTATCTCTAGTTCTTCATTGCTTTCATTCCCTTCATTCTTGATTGAGCAATTGTGGTTTTTGAGGTCCTTTGTATATTGCCATTAAGCAACAGTTGAATGGCTTCTTTATTCCTAGTCAAACTTATCGTTGCATCTTATCCAAATGCATGCTGTCTCTCTTTCATTTCTGTTGTCATGGTTTCATACTGAAGCTGAAGCAAAGAAACTTCTTTTCTTCCAAGTAGCAGGACAAGCCTGGCTTATGGAACATATCTACTCATTTTCTTGGTTTTATTGTGCATATTCTATTTTTATTAAAATTATACTTATCCCTAAAGAGAAATATTGCCAGTTCAATGGAACTTTTAAGATCTGAAAAATAAAATCTATACAGGATTTCCCCCATTTCCAAGTTCATTTTCTCTTTTAGCTCTCCTCTGCTTCACCATCTCAATATCACCTGCAATTCAAAGCCCCTGACTATACATTAAACTGCATTAAACTAACATAAAGAGATATGCTTTCCACACAATACAGGGTGATTTAGCTTTCTGCCTCTCATTATGGGTAATAGAAGTTACATAACATCTTTGGATATTGTGCTGAACATTTATCCCGGAGGGACTAAATTCAAGTCAACTTGCAGAAACTAGCTAGGAAATTTGATATTAAAATGGTAAGTTTCTCTTCAACATGTGTCATTCTGGTGAGATGCTGGGAAAAAGCATTCAAAGAAACTTCAGCAAAGTGTTTTTATTTTCTCTCTCTCTCTCTCTCTCTCTCTATTTCATAAAATATCCTCCTGAAAACTTTTTTTCCTGGTATAATTATGGATTCTGTATGATTTAAAGTAGGTACTCGGTTCTTTATGCCTAATTTGGTGTGGAAGAAATTAGTACCAAAAAGAAATTTCTGCAAACTGAATAGGGAGGAGAGGGAAAATAAGCAGGGTTGTGTGGATGTCAACTTTGAACTTTGACAGACCTTTTATTACCAAGGAAAGAAGTTATGAGAGGGTGGCATCATTACTGGGGGGGGGGGGGGGAGCAAAATTTATCCAAAACTTGAAGTGGGTTGTGTTACTTTCAAACAGATGACCTAGAGGCTTATGGCATTTTGTTCTTTGCACACTTTTGAAGTTCTTCATTTTAGAAGTCATTTTTCCTTATGCAGTGTTTATAGTAAAGATGCAAATTCATCATGTAGCATCTTCTAAGGTGCATTAATTCATTCATTGTTGCCAAGATGTAAAACAACTACTCTATGGCTCCCAGTCACAACATTGTTTTTAAAGAGGCCCTTCTCTCAGATGCATCATCTTCATAGGCACAGCTGGTGAAGATGTAGGAGAGGACGCTGCCGCCGCCCCTTTCCATCTGGGGCAGGGAGGCCCAGAGGATCTGTCCGACGCTCAGTGGTCGTTTTTTCCAGGCGGCGGGGCCGGTGAGAGCGCCCCTACAAAAGCCGGCCCGCCGGCTCCCCCTGAAGAGGACGCCGCCGCCGCCCCTTTCCATCTGGGCAGGGCGGCCCAGAGGACTCTGTCCGCCGCCTCAGCGGCGTTTTTTCCGGGGGCGGGGGCCGGTGGGAGCTGCCCCTACAAAAGCCGGCCCGCCGGCTCCCCCCTGAAGAGGACGCCGCCGCCGCCCCTTTCCATCTGGGCAGGGCGCCCAGAGGACTCTGTCCCCGCCTCCGGCGTTTTTCCGGGGGGCGGGGCCGGTGGGAGCTGCCCCTACAAAAGCCGGCCCGCCGGCTCCCCCCTGAAGAGGACGCCGCCGCCGCCCCTTTCCATCTGGGCAGGGCGGCCCAGAGGACTCTGTCCACCGCCTCAGCGGCGTTTTTCCGGGGGGCGGACCCCCTGTTGAACTTTTTGTCCACGCCCCTATACCATCAGGGTGGAGTGCCAAGGACTGTTGCCTGGTCCCTCCGTCGTGGACTCTCCAGAGGGAGGGAGATAGAGGAGCGGGGTGTAGTTAGTTTCTTTTGTTAGGGGTCGGTTGGGACATGGGCTGTAATGTATTTATTGTAATTTCAGATTGTTTTATTATTAGTTTGAATAAGGATGGATTTATTGTTGTATAATAGTACATGAGTTTTTATGCTGTTTGTAATTTGTATTGTGATGTATCTTATCTTGTTGTAAACCGCCGTGATCATTGGAACGGCGGTATATAAATAAAATTTCATTTCAAAATTTCATTTCTGGAATTTCCTTCCTACAGCAACTAGAATGCCTCCCCTACTGTCCTTACATCCAAAGATAAAGATGATGGTGATGATGATGATTCTGACAAGCTTTTGATAATTTATTTTTTGCTAAACAAAAGGCTTTTTAAAATATTTTATTTATACCAAAAATACATATAAAACATAAAATGAGATCTGACATTTAGACTTAGAGTATTTGCTAAATATTGTTCTATGACATAACTATTTAAACAAAAAGCTTTTAATAGGATACTGCACTGAAGAAGAAAAAAGAATAAGGCATGCAATTGAAATTACACTTGTCCCTCTGTATTCGCTAGCGTTAGGGGCACAAGGCCCCAGTGAATACGGAAAAAACGCAAATAACAAAAACACCATGTTTCTACCTGAGAGGACACCTCTCTAGGAATCTCTAGGTCCTCCAGTGCAATTCTGTAGTCAACATCCAACAGACACTGGTCATAGAACTGCACTGGAGGAGCTACAAATGCCTTGTAGAGCATTCTCTATAGGAATCTCTAGGTCTTTCAGTGCAACTTTTAGTTAAAATTGACCATAGAGTTGCACTGGAGGACCTAGATATTCCTAAAGAGAACATATTAATCAAATTTGTGAATAATCAAATCCGCAAATATCAAATCTGCAAATATGGAGGGATGACTGTATAAAAACAGTTTTAAACAGTAGAATTAAAATTTTAATTGCATACTTTAAAATGTTTTTGTGTGTCAATAATTTCATTTCATTGTAAAGTTGTTCTTTTGTATCTTTGTAACTTTATTATATTTGTTATAAATTGCCCTGAGTCCCGATTTAAGGGGAAAAGCAGATTGTAACAACAACAGCAACAGAAAAAGGAAAGCAGGAGTGAGTTGTTCTGCTACCAAGAGACACAAGCACTTTCTGACAAGATTCTTGAAAAGAACATCATTTAATTATTTAATTTGTTGCTTACCACTTGGAGAAACCCATGGAAGCTACTAAAATAATTCCTGCCAAAATCACTATACTGGGAGAAGGGTAATTATAGTTGCGATCCCTGCTGAAATGCTGCCTTTGGCCACTGGAAGAATGGGGTAGAAGAAGCACAGAAGGAGTGACTCCAATCTGCTCCTGGTTCCTAGTTCTGGTTCCTGCCTGATGAGGCCTTTACTAGAGTTGCCCTTCAGACAATCTCAAGGAATGAGCCCTGTATGAAGAAGAGATGGAAGTGAGAGTGTGTTGAACAAAATGAAGTAACTAGTCCCACTTCATTCTCATACTGCATTTTGTCTTCTGCTTCATGACAGAAAAGATGAAGGAACTGGTGTAGGATGTGTCATGTTGAGGCATCATGGAAGAATAACACTTTATGCACAATCCATATTCCTCATGCAACAGTTTCAGTCTGACAGGAACAATGATTTATTTGGAAATATAGAACAAAAGCTGAATTTTAGTCATTTGTACACAGTATACCATACATAGTCATCCAAAATGGTAATATTTGCAAACATATTATCACTATCAAATTATAGCTATTCAGCATACCTTACACACCAGGAAAAATCTGAAAACCAGTCATACGGCTTCAAAAAATATCAAATATGTTGCATATAACTGGCTCCTGTTAGCATACTGGCTGCAGTATCTTGGAGCCCTGGAATTTCTGAACAGTTTCCAAAGGAAGATCCAGTCAGAGGGCATTATAGTAGTCCAAACATAATGAATGGAAAATTTTGACTGGTTGCACACCACTAGTAGGAAGCCAGTCGATTGAACAGTCAGTGGACATCATTGCACAGGCTTTTATCCTGACATTTTCCCAATGGGATAAATGTGCACTTAACTTCAAAGACAGGTCTTAACCACATTCAACCATCTGCAGCCCATCTGTAGTCTGTCTGCAACCAGGGCTTATGCCACAGTTTTCAAGCATAGTATCCCCCCCCCCCCCCAGTATAGCAGGTTGGCAGAACAAACTGTTTTCTTTTACCACTGGGTGAATTTTCTGCTCTGTCAGAAAAATTCAAACAAGTCATATCTTCTTCTTCTTCTCATATATATATATACTCATTCAGTCACTACCAAAAGAGACATCATGCATGTGAAGAGACTGGAAGGATAATAATTGCTAACATTTTTGGAACATTTCCAGGCTAGTGATGTTCTTTCCTTTGAGGTTTGTAATTAATTATAGTGGCTGGTGTTTGAAAGATTTAGTTGAGGCTATTTGTGAAGCCCTGGCGCCTTGATTGCTTTCCCCCATTCTCTAAGCATGCAACACAAGAGGCTGCAGTTGCTACACCAACTTAGCTGCTTCTTGCTTAGGTCATCTTAAGGGACTTGGTCTGAGGAGTTGAGAGGCTTTAGCTGCAGATGGATTTAGAGGAATCAAAGCAACGAATATAAAGCAAGACCTCAATTACACTGGTGCCTCGGGATACGAAATGACCGGGTTACGAAATTTTCGGGATACGAAAAAATCCCATAGGGAATCATTGTTCCGGGTTACGAATGTTTTTTCGGGTTACGAAAAAACTTTTGGTGCTTTTTTCGGCTTTTTCGCACGGAATCGCGGCTTTTCCCCATTAGCGCCTATGGCAATTCGGCTTACGAAGGCTTTTCGGGTTACGAAAGCGGCCGCGGAACGAATTAATTTCGTAACCCGAGGCACCACTGTACTTCATTTGATGCTTGCCTCAAGTTGTCATGGGCAATCTTTCTCTTTTGATAAAGGGCTACTAGTGGAGCTAGAGGAGTAAAGAACGGGAAGGAGTTTCATTCTGTAGCTTCCAAGAATATAAATGGTAAGGGTCAAAAGGACCCCAATTTCTCTCCCCATTTTCTAATTTAATATTTCAAGATGCCTTTATGAGAGCTATGCATATGTTTAATGCATGCACATATCTCAAACTTAATTCTGGATTCATGTATTCATTAGCTTGACATTTATGATAACACTATTGTCTGTTTGCTTGTTTTTGTTGTGATTAACATTGCACTGTAGTTATGACTTAGTTCATTACATTTCCTCTTTCATTCAGGAAAATGAAATGTTCTGTTTGCTTATGGTGCAAGCTGGCTGCATAAAGGGAACTCGCCCCTCTGTATAAATCTAAAGTACATGGAGAAAGTGAAAGCTAATCCACTTTGCAAAGAGGAAGGAAGAAGCTAGGTCAAAATATTTTTTAAAAACTCTTACTCCTACCCCAGATCTAAAATTGTAAAGCAGAGTAACGTAAAAGGGGAACAGAACTGAATATATTGGGGAAGTCAAAGTTCATCAGATTTATTTGAAAGCTGCCAGAAGAGACTGAGGCTCCTTGTGTTTCTTGATCATGTTGCAAGTAACTGACAGGTTCATCACAAAGCAATAATTCAAAATGTTAGGGACCAGTATGAAGAATAGAAAGATGTGTTATAATCTACATGCACACTATGGTTTGAGCATTTAACTTTGACTCTGGAGACTGTGATTCAAATCTCCATTTGGCCATAATAAGCCACTGAGTGCCTTTGGGCAAGTCATACACTCTCAGACTCAGAAAACATTGTGATAGGGTCACCTTAAACTAGAAATTCTGAAGGCACACAACTGGCTTGTGAAGAGAAAGGGTTCATTTCAGGAGAGAAACAGCAATGAAAAATAAAGGATGGAAACATCAAATGTTAATTTATACACCTGAAAGTTAGCACCAATTATTACATATCTGTGCAGTGAATTTTGATATGATCCCAAGAGATGAGGTAAAAACCTTTTTCTGTGAGGACAAATAACAAGATGTTCCTTCCTAAGTATGCCAAATGCCTTATGGACTTAAACCTCAGAATAAACAGTGGAAATGTATATATAACATGTATTTCAATGCTGTAAAACAGACCTGCCTAAAATATGACTTAGGGCATGCCAACCTATTATTTCATTCCATTAGGTATTAATAAAGTTCAGCGGGGGGGGGGGGGGGGGGGTTCCCATGTAACCAATATCCAATTTCTGAGCACCATTACTACTACTACTACTACTACTAATAATAATAATAATAATAATATTTTTAAAGGAAACCCAATTAACAGTACTTGCTGATATGCTTTGAATACTAAGATAAATTAACTTAAGAAAGCACTTGTAAGACAATTTTCAATTTCCCTCCTCTCTTCAGCCAT
Source organism: Sceloporus undulatus (assembly GCF_019175285.1). Lineage (NCBI taxonomy): Eukaryota > Metazoa > Chordata > Lepidosauria > Squamata > Phrynosomatidae > Sceloporus > Sceloporus undulatus. The sequence continues at coordinate 121,345,696 of NC_056524.1, forward strand.
ATGTACCTCCCCAAAATATCCAAGGAATGTCAGAAAGGGCTGTCTGAATAATATGAGATAGGCTGTAGGGAGCTGTTGGAAATAGAATACCTTCCTTTTATGAAGTTTCTTAATTTAGGATCCAAATATGCTTATAATGGATTTGCCCCTGCACCTGAAACTCTCACCCCATCCCACATTATTCAGAAAGGCCTTAGTTTCTACAAAGCATTTTCAGAAGACCAAGTGGCTACAGTGGGTAAGAAAGGATTACAAAAAAATCTTCCTTCCATATAGTTCTTTAACATTGGTGTATCATGTTTGGATATTTTAGGGCCTCTCCAGACCGCCCCAGTTTTCCTCCGGAGTAGGGATGTAAAGAATAATCTCCAAAATTCGAAAATTAGGAGAAATATGCCTAATTCGACAATTTCGATAACATTTTAGAGAGAAGAAATTTCTGAGCACTTCTCGATCAATGAGTAAGAATATTATTTTTAATAATATCAAAATGAAGGGAAGAGAGAGACTTTAAGCTGACAAATTTGACCTCCAGGGTTTGGGTATTTTGCGTAAGAAAAGCTACCATTCATCCTGGCTTTTACCAGGGGCTATTTCCTTTGTTAGTGTGATTTACCCCCCATCTTTTCTCACTCACAGAACAAAAAGAGGGAGCCTTCTCCACTTTACATCATGCTCTGCCATTCAAATTCTCACAAAAGAGAAGAAGGAGGTGGGGATGTCAAAGAGGGATGTCAAATAATAATAATAATAATTTATGCCCAGGTCTTTCAGCCAAAAGGCTATCAGAGCAGCTTACAAATTACTAGATATTTCCCTGCCCTCAGGCTTGCAATCTAAAGGGACAAGAGACAAAAGGAGAAGCGAATGGCAGGGGAAAAGTTCAGCAGATCCTCATTTTCCCACATTCTCTTTTGTGAGGGTCACATTCTCTCAGCCTCAGAGGCAGGACATGACCAGCTCTCTCTGCACCTTTTCCATGGTGATGCTAAGATCATGCAATAGTAATAATAATAATAATACCCCTTCCCCAAAATGCTGAGGACTAGATGTATTTTGGAGTTTTTCAGAGTTTGGTATATTTTTATACAGTATGTCTAATGGGATATAAGGGGAGATGGGATCCATGTATGTCTCATATGCATCTCATAGACATAGACTGAAGGTAATTTAATGCACAATATTTTAAAAATAATGTTGTGCTTCTGTACACTGAGCTTCAGCAAAACCCTGAGACCACTATTCCTTGTATAATTCAATAATTCAGTAATTGATCTAAACCTTCAGGATTCCCAAGTTTCCTTGAGCTGGGGTCAGACCAGATGCTCTCAGGGTCAGTTTTAGGTTTTGGAATAATTTAGGTTTCAGAAGTCCAGAGAAAGGAGACTCAGACTCTACTCTGGACATTTCTCCTGAGAATGGACTTATGTTTTCAAAAATAGTCATTTCTGGATTTTTGCAACAACAAAAAAGATGAGGGTCTGTGATGCAGAAAGGCAAGAGGCTTCCTTCCAGCCTTATTTTTTCTCTTTTTTAAAAGACAAATAGAATAAAATACAGTTAGCTGGCCCTTTTTCAGCATGTCAATGGGGATGCTTTGATGGAAAGTTCCTGCACGGCAGAATGGGGTTGGACTGGATCAGGGCCCTTCTTGGGGTCTCTTCCAACTCTATGATTTTATGATTAATTAATATATGGAATCAATCTAAGATGATGAATGGGGGCTGTGGAGTCCTATGGCCCTGCTCCAGGCAATGCTTGCTAGACTGCAGGCCCCATCATCCAGCAGCACCACAGACTGCTGGGAACTGCAGTCTAATAAGGCTGCACATTGCAGAAGTAATCCAGTTCAACAATACTTTAAAGCTATGGAAAATCCTGGGATTTGTAGTATGTTGTGCCACCAGAGCTCTCTGACAAAGAAGGCTAAATGTCTCACAAAACTACAATACCCAGATGTTGTTGTTGTTATTTTCTTATAGCCCACCTTTCTCCCAATATACGGACTCAAGGTGGTGATTTTCCATAGCATTAATCTATAGTATATCTTTCTACAATGTAGATGGACACCTCCATTACATAATTTGTTGGGGATGCTTTGACTGGGAGTTCCTGCATGGCAGAATGGGGTTGGACTGGATCAGGGCCATTCTTGGGGTCTCTCCCAACTCTATGATTCCATGATTCTATAGCACTCTGAGCCTACTGTAATTTTAATTGTTTTTAAATGTATAAGGGTATAAAGTTATAAAGTCTTATAATGCAAGCCATGCACTGATGGACTACTGCACAATAATTTTGTATTGATTGATTTTATACCCTGCCTTTCTCCCAAAATAGGATTCTCTTAAAGGGGTTTGTTTATTATAAAAAGAAAGGAACGTATAATGGCTTGGAATTAAAAATTATGATAGATAGATAGATAGATAGATAGATAGATAGATAGATAGATAGATAGATAAGTCTTGGAATTAAAAAGTGTGTGTGTGTGTGTGTGTGTGTGTGTGTGTCTTAAAATTAAAAATCCCTCTTGGAAGTGGGAATGAAATGTTGTGTGGATGCAGCCTGGGTTCTTAGCTCAGCTCAGAAGTTGGAATACAGTGTCTCAAAGCATGAGCAGAGTGCCTCTGATCATGAACAGAGTGGCTGCCGCTCGTTGCTCGTGCAGCTGCACTTTGCTTTATTGAGCTGAATTTATCTGATCTAAACACCTTCAGAGGAAGGACTCAGTTTGCATCTGCACTGAAAAAATAATCCAGTTTGGCCACTTTAACTGCCCTTGGCTCCATGTTGTGAAATGCTGGGATTTGTAGTTTGTTGTGGCACCTGGCAGATGACTCAACAGGTCCTCAAAACTACAGATCCCAAGATTCCATAGCACGAAGCCATAACGGAAGTTAAAGTGGTGCCATCGAGGTGTCGAGGGTAAACGCTCGACCCTCTTTTTGTGTCTTGGAGGGGCTCTTAGCCTCTCAAAATGGTGGCACTTAGTCTTGAACCCCCCTTCCCAAAATCCTGGCTACATCCCTGGTGGGTCATACTGTCTCAGCTTGAGGGGCATCCCATAGCAAAACTCCTCTTTATGCCAAGAAAACCCTCGGTTTGTCCCATCTTCCAGTGACATCCTGATGTTGAACAGGGGTCAGACTACATGTCCTCTAGGACATGCTACTAGAGAGGTCCCTTCCTCACCACTACTCCCTTCTACTTTTGTGTTGTGTCTTGTTAGATTGTAAGCCTGAGGGCAGGGAACCGTCCGATTAAAAAGATTGTATGTTCAGCGCTGTGTAAATTTGCAGCGCTTTATAAATAAAGGTTAATAATAATAATAATAATAATAATAATAATAATAATAATAATACATGTCCTCTAGTATGCCATGGATTCCTATGTATTACTTCATAGCAGAAGGGGGTTGGACTGGATGGTCCTTGATGGTCCCCTCAACTCTAGCATTTCTTGTTGGGGCTTCAATCACAGTTTATTTGTTGAGACTGGGCTTTTTCCCCCTTTTGTGTGTATGCCTTCAGGGGTTTTTAAGCATAGAAATGTGCTTTAAACCTCTGCCAAACTTCCTTTTGAGATGGTAATTGAGTTTGAAATGCAAAGTAATTAGCATAATTATTCGCCTTGTCTTTTATTGTCATTCAGAGAAATCTGTGAAAAATATTTCGCTGGCTGCTGAAGGGGAGAGAAGAAATCACCTTTTGGAAGGGGCATTTGTGGGAAGAATATTTTTTAAAAATATTCTCCTCAAGGTCTCACTGACCGAGGAGAAAAACATGGGTTTCTCCAATCACTACTCCGGAGGGACACTGTAGCAGCCAAACCGTGCGGCGTCCCTCCAGACAAAAAAGTACCCGGAAAAAACAGTTTCTTCTTCGCATGCATGGACAATGTCATCAGTGTGCCATGGCACACTGTGGCACATCCATGATGCAAGTGTGGTGCCTGGAGGTGTGGATGCTGTACTGCACTTGCATCATTGATGTGTGCCCTGTGTGGGCAGGGCTGCACAGTCATGGCACTGCTGACATAAACTAGAGTTCCAGAATGTGTGGTTGCTGTGCGTTCCAGAACCCTAGATTCGGCGCTGACATGCTGCTTCTCACCCATCTGTCTCGAGCCTTAATAAACTAGTAACAGTTTGTTACAGAGTCCCCATAGTGCCAAAGAGATATTCTATGGTGTTATCATTCAAACAATTGCAAATCATGCCCAAACAAATAAAAAAGGCAGGAAAAGAATATCTCAACAAATTTATTGATTTTTCCAATTTGGAGTGCAATGTGTTGGAATAACGTCAGTCATAGTGGTAGTTATCATTATGGGACAATAGTTATAATAACATATTTTAGAAGACATAATGGACATTACTTTATTCTTTATATTCTTTATATAGTCTTTATACTAATTGTATAATAAATTACATACCTCATGAATTTAGAGAAAGAGGGAGAGAGGATGTACCTATAGTGTAGAAATAATGCTGTTTGACACCACTTTAAATGCTGTAGCTCCAGCCCATGGAATTCTGGGATATGTATTTTTACAAGGTCTTTAGCCTTCTCTTTCAAAGAGTGCTGGTGCCTCACAAAGCTATAAGTCCCAGGAATTTGTAGGATGGAGCCATGGCAATTAAAGTAGTCTCAAACTGCATTATTTCTCCTGTGTAGATGCACAGATGCATAACCTAGAGTTATGGATCCAAAATGGCTAGTCACACTACATAGTCACAACCATGGCATTATTGCTATATAGTAGATGCTCCGTCCCCCAGCTCTCCTTAACTGCCAGTAGCCATTGCAAGCAAATGAGGTTTGTTCAGCTACTGATTTACAGGTACTGTGATAGCAACAGTAATAAAATCACCCATGCCATATTTTTCAGAGAACCATGATGCAGCAAAAAAGAAATGACATGTCGGTTGGTACCATTCCAGAGAAATATTTTTTTTTTGTGTGTGTGTGTGTGCGTGTGCGTGTGTTCATGGGGGGAAGAACATATGTTGTTGGACTTCACCTCCCATAGTCAAGCATTGGCTGTGCTGGGTAGAATTTATAAGAATTGCCATCCATGTTTCACATTCCTGGTTTAAATACTCCTTTGGTCATTACTGCAAGATATGGCTGTGATAAATGTCTCAAACTTTTCATGCCACTAGCACAGCAAGGCCTCTAAATGCATCATACACTTGGGCATTTTGTTGGAGAAATTCGGCAGGCCCTAGCTTCATTTCATATATGCATTAACCTCATTCAGATGTGCAATTGACTCTTTATAATGGACTTTCCCAAGACTAAGGTTCTTTTGCTATGTACTAAAAGACTAGAGAACCATTTATACATGCCTGCCAATGTCACAGAATCAAGGATGGATATCACAAGGGCTGAGGAGCTAATGGAACCTGCCAGTCTTGTCAGAAGTGGTAAGAGCTGCTGCCAAGTCCATGACCAGGATGAGACAGGCTGAGATGAAGAATGAATGAAATGGATGGCAATTCAGAGAGATGGAGTTCATTTAATTGTCCCTCTTCCCTGTCCTCCTATTGTCTGTGTTTGTTTTTTCTCCAAGAATAGATTGGTGTAATGGTGGTAAATGAAATGAATGCAATAAGGATATCTCTAATTAAATTCTAAAAAGGTTTACATACTTGAGCTTTCAATCTTCCTTATTGGTTAGAAGATTAAAGCTACAAAGCATGCTCACTTGGTAGAACACTCAATTGAATTACAAATGGAACTAGCTTCCAAGTAACTCAAGCTTTTATATCGGAAGTAGAAATGGGGGAAAAAATTAAATCTGATTTCCTTACATGTATTTTTGAATGACCGTGACATAAACATTTTCATAATATTATATTAATCAAATAACTGTTATATAATTGACCATCTTAAACATACACTACAGCTCTCATTTTATGAAGAAGCTGGACATCCAAGTTGTGCATCTGCAGTGCATTGATGCAGTTAGGTAAATGTGAGTCAGCTTACTGGCAGCGGGAAGAGCTCTATAAATAATTAGTACTATTTTATTGACTTCAGAGTGTGGGAAACGTTTGGGGCCCATCCTGCAATTGAGCAAATGTTCTCTTCAACACACCTTAGGAGAAGAGGCCCTACTGAGGCCAACATACCAGCACCCTGTGTATGGCTGAGGGGATCCTACAATGTCTGCACTATACAACCATTGTGAGATCTTACAGGGAGTGTAACCTCTTGAGAGTGGTCTACCAGTTAGTCTCACAAGATTGGGTAGTCTTATGGGAGGGTTTCTTCTGTGGATTTCAGCAGACTATATATTGGTCCACTCATCAAGGCCCAGCCTGCGTTGGCTTCTGGGTTTCTAGAATCCATCCACCCACCACTTTCGGTTGAGTATCTGTGGGCTTTTGCTGGCTACCTTTGGGTGTTGGAAGAATTTTTTTTCAGGTTATTGTGGCATGTTTTTTTGCCTTTCCTGGGGACTATTGATGGAGGAATAGGGGTGGATGGGAAAATGTAAGAGCATATCTACATAAAAGGGTAAAGGTAAAGGTTTCCCCCTTGACGTGACTGTCTAGTTGTAACCAACTGTCAAGGGCAGTGTTCATCTCCGTTACTAAGCCAAAGAGCCAGCATTGTCTGAAGACAACTCCAATAGTCATGTAGCCAGCATGCATGGAAGGCTATTACCTTCCCACCAAAGTGGTACCTATTTATCTACTTGCATTTGCATGCTTTCAAACTGCTAGGTTGGCAAAGGCTGGTACTAGTGATAGGAGCTCACCCCATCACATGCCTCTAACTGCTAACCTTTCAACCTTATGATCATCAGAATTGGCTTCTTAGCCACTAAACCACCACATCCCTCATATCTACATAGGTGTTACTAAATATGATTGGACAGGATTCTGGATGTAATAAAACTGAGGAAGTAAGGGGAGACCTGAACACTAAAATATTTAGCAATATGGGTAAAGGTGGGGGAGAGGAGGGGAGAGGACAACTTTGATGACTGGTTTATGAATTTTGGCAATGCGGGCTAACCACTTTCTCCACAATCAGGAAACAGATGACTTGGGATCAAGCCTGGGACAGGCTGGTCCACCACACATAGAAAACCTGTAAAGGTGGCTGGAACAGCTCTGCAGGCACAGGTTTCTCCTCATCATCTTCAGATAATTAATAATGATGCAAACAAAATTGTGGTCAGTTTTGATTCAGTGGTGAGGGGGACTCTTATACTGATAGAATATGTGCATATATGGATAAAATGAAAGAGACTAGGATCTGTGTTGTAAAACCAAGCACCTGACATCCTGCTCTACTTTCCCAATATTTTAAGAGTGTGTGTGTGCATGCGTGTGTGTGTATGCATATGTGAGCTTCCAGCACTTGAACCACTGGCCAGCAGTGCTACCTTTACTTTTAACTTTTAAGGAAATGAATTAATTGCAAGTAACTATATTTACAATTGCAAGGAATACAGACATCTTTTATAATTAGCCATATTTAACTCAAACATCCAGGTATTCAGCAAGCAAATAGCTGTTTAGATAAAGCCAATTGTTGATGGCAGTTGAGGCATTGGTGCTATGTCTCTCATCATCGCTTCTGCTTGAAGTGGGATGTTGCTCGATACCATTTCTGGATCCTACTAGCCCTGTTTAGTCATACATGAGTCATGCTGAATCAACATACAAGGAGGGAAGCATATTATATCTGAAGCTAAGCTGTTTTCAAGCTCCTTTTTCACAGTTCCAAAATATATGCAGAATTAGCAAAGACAGCAGATATTCCCTAATTCAGTTCCATCACTCTCTATGTCTGGGAATCAATGGAAGGTGGTGCAGAGGACTAGTGTAGTTAGAATCCTCCCCTCTTCCGCCCCATATGACATTCAACACACATGGATGACATATTAATTCTGCACACTGTAGAATTAATGCAAATGCACACCACTTGTCTCCATTGCATAGAATCCTGAGATCTGCAGTTTGTTGTGGCACCTGAGCTCTCTGACAGAAAAGGCCAAATAGGCCCCAAAGCTACAAATCCCAGAATTTCATAGCACTGAATCATGCCAATTAAAGTGGTGTCAAACTGCGTTAATTCTGCAATGTAGATGCAGCCTTCAAGGACAACTGAATAGGGCTATTGTTTCTACTAATTTTTACTGTTTTAATCTAAAGGAAAATTGATTAATTAAATCAGTATTAAAGAGAAAACTCATATATCCTTTCCACATGTAATGCTATTGAACCAGGTTTTCCCTCTCCTACCTGATTTATATCTTATGTATTATCCTATATTTACCTATACCTATATTTATCTATGTTGAAATTAATTTTGTTAGTTTTAGCTCTGTTTTCCAATTTGTTAAGGGCATCTTGAATCCTGATACTTCCTTTCAGTATGATGCACAACAATTCATTATCATCCTGTTTTTATTACTACTGTTTTCTAACAAGTTTTGGCTCATTCTCAGTTTCGGCCCTCCTGACCCTCTCTGTAAGAATATTGGCACTAACGTCTATTCTTTCTTGATGATTTTCTCTTCTTCCACTTCTTGTACATGCCTCCTTTAAATCTCAGCTCATTGAGAACATCTTTATGCATCCACCTTTATTTCTTATATACCCTCCAACCTTCAATCGCATTGCAGTTTGCAATTGTATCTTCAATATCTCATCTTCTATCCATCACAAGTTCCGTTCTTTTTCGATATTTCTGACCATGGAATTTCACACAATAGTTCTTTGATATTATTGAAACTGGCTTTCTGAAAGATCAGATTATGCATGCTTTATTTGCTTTCCCAGGAGGACATGGTCATTTTAACCAGATTCCTGATACATCCACCTAACTGGCCAGACTTTTCCCCCCTGTTAATGATGATGTAGAGGAAAGGTAATCTCCTGGTTGCTTTTATTCCCCTTACAGGTTTTTTTTTAAAATGTAATTATCAGTAAGGAAATTAAAGAATTATTTTGACCTTGCATTCTTGACAGATTGTGACTTCCAAAAGATATCAGGATAATTAAATTCACCTATTACTAATATCTCTTTCCTTTTGAATGTTTGGCAATCTGTTCTAGGAAGGAATTATCCAAGTCTTCAGTCTGCCTTGCAGGTTTCTTGCAGACTCTCACAGTGATGTCATTATTGTTTCTCTCTAAGGCTGAAAACAGACAGTTCTAAAGGAGCGGCTCTGTGCCACCCCTTTGCTCACTAGTTCTGGGGCATGGCAACCACATGCTGCAGCCCCAATCCAGCATTTTTCCATCCCCCAAAGAAGCAGCAAAATGACGGTCTTTTTTGTGGCAGAAAACAGCTGCTCTTGCTGCTGCCACGGCAGCTCTTCCACATTTCTTCGGTGCAGCATGTGTAACGGCTGTGCTGCAGAATGTCATGACACCATCCACTGCTTTGGGAGGAGTCAGGGCAGGCAGCAGGTGATCACCATGCCCCCACTCCACTCCAATGCCAGGGTTTCTTGTCGGTCTGTACAGCCAGTAAGTCTTACTCAAATGCTACCAACCTGCTTTCTATGCACCACATTCATGGGTTTCTTTGCATGTGTGCATGTACTTTACATATAATGCTGTTCCTCTTCCCTTCCTCTTCAGTCAATTCTTTTTCAATAGGTTTTCAAAAGATTATAAGCACCTTTGCTCCAATGGTAGAAGGTTGGACTTTGTTTGCTGGAAATTAAAGTTCAACAAGAGCCCTGGTGGCACGGCGGTTAAATGCCTGTACTGCAGCCACTCACTCACAAACCATAAGGTTGTGAGTTCAATACTAGCTAAGGGCTCAAACTTGACTCAGGCTTGCATCCTTCTGAGGTCGCTAAAATGAGTACCCAAATTGTTTGGGGCAATTAGCTTACAGTTGTAAACCGCTTAGAGATTGCTTAGGCAGTATGAAGCAATATATAAATGAAGCTGCTATTGCTATTGCTAACAAATTTTCAGGGATGCGCAATTCTTACCCCTGGCTTAATCAGTTTTTCAGATCCAACTAAAGTAGACCCATTGTATCTATAGAACATCCCACTGAATTATTGGTTCAGTTTTAGCTGAGACTAGAAATTGGATTTAGGCAAAGCATACTTAAATTACCATCTTATTTCGGATTGCTTAATTTTTGTTGCTAATTTAAGAAAGCTGCTGGTACAAGTTTCATGATACACATCGAGAATTTTACAGCAGATTGGTGAGGGTGTTTTGTTTAATGATACCAGCTGCCTTTTAACAGCCTCTTTTCTGCTATAAAGGATAGCTATTGCTCATTACACTGCTAACAAATTAAAAAGATTTAAGGGCAACTTTACATAATCCACATTACTGCCATATCTTTCTCTCCCCCCCCCCCCTTTGTTATTTTATTCATTCCAGACCTTAGTAACTAGAAACCCATGTTGATGTACATTTGAGGGAGCAACAAAATATTACAGTGTCTCCAAGAAGGTATCATTAATTGTGACAATTATTATGTTTCTATTTTCCAGTTTGCATAAAATGTCATTTTCTTACTGCAGCAAAGAGATTGCAGGGAGCGAAAGAGAGATTGAGAAACTACAAAGAATGCAGATAGCCTAATTAGCTGTTAATTTAGTCAAGCTGTCTTTACATCTCTGCAGTTTAGGATATATCCTGCAAGCTACAAAACACCTGAGCATACCTGGTGCACATACTGATGAGATGAGGAGTATGGGGAAAATATTCTCAGTGAAAGTACAGTACTAGAAATAAGAACAAATAGTCTTTGGTCTTATTTCCAGTACTTTCGCTGGGAATATTTTCCCCATATTCCTCATCTATTCCAATAAAACTATATATATCTTGAGTTGTCTAAATTCTGGGCCAGTTCTTATGCTATAGAAGCATTAGATTTATTCCATTTTAATTAATTAATTAATTGGATTCATATCAGACAATTTTCCCAACATGAGGATCAAAAAGGCATGTCAGAGTCATGTGGAATAAAAAAAATATATTCAAAACACAAAACAAGCTCAAATATTAAATCAAAATTAATTAGGGGCACAAGTGAACATGTAATTTAAAAACACATTGTGCAGTATATCATCCAACGAGTTAAAAATCCCATTTGCAGTTGCCAAAGGCCTTGTTGAGTAAAAATAGCATTTGCCTGTCAGCAGAACAAAAGGGAGCAGCAGCCCAGTCACCCTTACAGTTGGATATTTCTTCCCCATTTCTATCCATTCTGGTAATGTTAGAAGGCCAGTCTTTCATTTAGGAAAGACTAATGATGTAACTTGTGCAACCTTACCAGGCAAGTGCTCTTCTCCTGGTAATAATCCATATTGTTAGTACTTCATATGCGATGTCCACTATTAATAGCAGTATATAAATAAAACAA
>NC_056524.1:121357071-121364756 GCF_019175285.1 Sceloporus undulatus
ATTATTATTATTATTATTATTATTATTATTATTATTATTATTATTATTATGGTATTGCAGTGCCATCAATACTAATTCTGGTACAGTCAGCCCTTCTTATACACAGATTTTTTATACATGGATTCAAACACCCACAGTTTGAAAATGCTAAAAAAAGTATACATTTCAAATATCAAACCTTGATTTTCCATTTTTTATAGAGGACACCATTTTGCTATGTCATTATATCTAATGGGACCTGAGCATCCATGCATCTTGTTATCCATGGGGGATCTTGGTACGAAACCCCAGCGTATAACAAGGGTCCACTGTACATCAAACAAAGCTTACATTGTGGATAATGCTCATACTTATCTGGTAGGGACATACAATCACTTTTTGGGCTCCTGTAACTAATCATCTTACATGTACACTACTTCTCTTTGTTTTTATCAGGTTTTTTTTTTCTCATTGCAAATAATATTCATAATTTAACCCCCCCCCCCCCTTTTTTTTTTTTTAATAGGCTAAGTATATACATAATCATGGTGGAAGATTCTCCTTGACTTACTTGGTCTTGTCTTTTATTTGCAAAAAATTAAGTGTCAGCAGTAAATAATTATATTGCATTTAGTCACACTCTCTCAGCCTCAGAGGGGGTAAAAGCAACCGCCTTGAACAAATCTTATCAAGGAAGCTTTGTGGCAGATTTGCTTTAGGTTCACCATGAATTGGAAACATCTTGAAGGCACTAAACAACAATGAATATAACTTTTTTGTGTGGGTTTTTCGGGCTATGTGGCCATGTTCTAGAGGATTTTTTTTCTGAACATGGCCACATAGCCCAAAAAAACCCACAAAAAACTATGGATGCCGGCCATGAAAACCTTCGACTTCACAATGAATATAACGTTTGTGAATATATATGTAAAAATAATTGAGAAAGTGAGGTACAGTGGGCCCTTAGTATCCACTGAAGTCCCCCCACAGGATCCCTGTGGGAACCAAAATATGTGGATGCTTGTCACATTAAATACAATAGCATGATGAAATGATGTCCCTTATATAAAATAGCAAAATCAAGGCTTGCTTTTAATATTTTCAAACTGTACGTGGTTGAATCTGTGGCTAAAAAATTCCATTCATATGGAGGGTCGACTATATTGTTAAGATAGAAGATACATTTTCTCAGCATTGCATGATGCATATTGTCTAAAATCCTAATTTATATACAAGGAAGGAAGGTCTAGGAGTGGAAGACCTTTGTCTCTCTAGAACGATTATTGTCTTAGTTGGAATATGGGAACATGAAGTGAAATATGATTAGTAAAACATATAGTGCATTTGTTTGTTTGATTGCATTTATACCCCAGATTTCTTTAAATGAGCTCAAGCAAACATAATATACTTCTTCCACTTCCATTTTATTCTAATAGTAAATTATATCATAGATTAGGCTGATAATGATTGGCCTAAGGTCATCTGGTAAGCTTCAAAGCTGCATGGGAACTTAACCTGGAGCTCTCCATTTATAGTCAGATAGTCAATGGAAAGTAGAGGGATGAAAGAATCCAGCAATATCCCTTGAATAAATTCTGCAATAACTGGTTTATTTTAAGATTTAGGATTTCCATGGATATAAATCCATGTCTTCAGGTCCACTGAATTGGATATACAGTCAAAGGTGTATTGGCCTTACAAAGTTGTGTGGTTTATGGTCAGAGTATAATATATACAGAAGGATGCAAATTGTGATCCAGGTTGTAAGGTTTTAGGGAACTGATGATACAAGCTTGACAAACATTTGCCTTATAGTCCTGAGATAAGAACTCAGTACTTAAAACAGGTCTTAAGAAAATACATACTTAAAGAAATATTAACTCAATGTTTAATTGATAACTTAAACTTAAGACATAAGACTAAATTCTGTAATACCTAATCAATATCTGAGACAATGTCCAAGAAAAGCATGAAAACAGTGCTGAAGTCAGTTTCCTAGGATTGAAAAACATTAAAAAAAACATTTTAAAACATTTAAAAATATTATTAGGCAAGCTCTTTGTACATGAACAATGGCTGAGTTACAAATATCAATATATCAGTGCAGCAAATAACCCATTTTTTTCTGTTCATGCTTCTATTAATGGATTTAAATTTGTGCCTGTTTCCCAATTCAGCTGTTTCTCTTTGCAGTCTTCCTTTTCACTCCTCAGAACATCAACATGAAGGTCAAAGACAAAATGCCTCTGAATGTCCTAACAGATAAAATGTTTTGCCACAGGTTTTAGTCAGTTTTCTAATACAGTGTGCCCTTCACTTACACAGGGTATCCGTTCCAGACCCTCTCCCCGACACAAGAGAAATATCACATATGCTGGAGACCCATTGAAAATAATGGGGCTCATGTTTATGGCACGGCATGTGTGCCACAGTTACATGCCATTGCCTCTTCCAGTCTGCATATGGCGCACTGGCGCACAATTTATATTGTGAGTGATCATATTAGGAACTGTAATATTAAGGTAACAACAGGCATGGAGACAGAAGTGGCCTCTGGGTTTACATTAGGTTTTTGTCCTTGTGTTTTCAACCATGTTGTGTGTCCTCTTACAGGTGAATACTTGCTTATGATTGACAGGTGTCTGACTAGATAATAATTGGGTTGTTTTTTTAAAAAATAAATAAATAATTGATTTTAAAAAAGAAAGAACAACCTTTTTATCTTCTTTCTTGTGTTGCTACTGTTTCTGCTGCTCCAGATAACAAAAAAAGAAGTAGATGGGTCACCACTATTTGCTCTTCAACTGAATAATTAGATACCCTAGTAAAAATATGAAAAGTGATAATCCTTATAACCGAGAATTGGAAATCCAGCTGAGAAAGTGCAACCCTTGCTGCAGCCCAAAATGTATTACTATTTGCACTGAGATAAACTCCTCAGCTTATGTGCAACAAAATTTTAAATGTAATGCTTGGATTCCAAGCTAGAGTTATTATAAGCGAAATGAATAAATTGTATTCAACATAAATACCACTAATGCAAGTATTGGGGATGGAACAAACTTGTTTTCTGCTGTTCCAGAGACTAGGACACGGAGCAATGGATGCAAAAGTAATTCCACCTAAACATTAGAAGGAACTTCTTGACAGTCTGAGCTGTTCAACAGTGGAGCACAGTCCCTCAGAGTGTGCTGGAGTCTCCTTCTTTGGAGGTTTTAAACAGAGACTGGATGGCCATCTGTCAAGGGTGCTTTGATTGTGAGTTCCTGCATGTCAGGGGGTTGGACTGGATGGCCCTTGTAGTCTCTTCCAATTCTATGATTTTGTGATTTTCATGTCATGTCTTCTGGGGTGGGGAGAATTAGTAGATAAATAGGCTAAACAAACATTGAGGTGGAGAGAAATATCAGCAAAAAGGGGGAAAAAGAAAAAGAGGGGGGTATAAAGGAAAGGCACTGATTTTGGGGTTGGGCTTGAAAGGGATAATGATCTATGAAAAGCTATTACAGGCTAAATAATACCAGGCCAGAGAGAGAGAGAGAGAAATGTGTGTTTTGTGTGCCTTCAAGTCATTTCTAACTTATGGTGACCCTTAGGTGAACTTATCACTGGGGTTTCTTGGCATGTTTCTTCAGGTGGTGTTGGTGGGGGAGAGATTGCCATTGACACCCCTGAGGCTGAGAAAGTGTGAATTGCCCAAGGTTGCCCAGTGGTTTTTTGTGGCTGAGAGAAATATCAGAACCAAAGAAAAAGAGTTGCCGGAGTGGAGGGGGGGGGGGTCTGGGTTGAGGCGGGGACATAGCCGGGGGGGGGGTCTGTGGGGTCCGGACCCCCCTTCCATTAGATACTATGAATGGTGGGTGCTGTGTCCAAGCCCCATTATAATGGTGGCACTTAGTCTGGACCTCCCCTTCCCAAAATCCTGGCTATGTCCATAGGTATTATATCCAGATGGGGTCTGGTATTTTTCCTAGATGTAGATAAAGCAGATGGGAGCTACTTCAAAGAGACTGCATCATGACACATGAATGCAAATATATATATATATGTTGTTTCTTATCACATGCAGGAAATTCAGAAGATGCTCTGAAATATTATAACAACTTATTATCCAGAGTTTTGTGTAGCTCAAACAACAAATGCAAATTATATTAATAAATAATAATAATAATAATAATAATAATAATAATTTGTTTTATTTATATACCGCTATTCCAAAGATCATAGCGGTGAACAGCAAGTAAGCTAATTAGTAAGTAAGCTAATTTGCCCCCAACAGTCTGGGTACTCATTTTAGCGACCTCGGAAGGATGCAAGCCTGAGTCGAGCTTGGGCCCTTTTGCTGGTCTTGAACTCGCAACCTTGTGGTTTTGAGTGAATGGCTGCAGTACAGGCATTTAACCACTGCGCCACCAGGGCTCCATATTTTTTATTTTTATCCTGCCTCTCCCACAGCATCGAGTGGCTTACAACACAATAAAATACAGTAATACAAACTAAAACCCATTATCCCTCCCTCCAAACAATAACATTATAATCCCACATAACAACAATAACAATAATACAATCTCAATAACAGTAGTAAAACCTTATCTTACTACTGGGGGGGAAGGTACCAGGGATTTGATATGTTGTATATTTTTAACTTGTTAGCCGCCCCGATTGTTCTCAGAGGGGCAGGATACAAATAATTTATTATTATTATTATTATTATTATTATTATTATTATTATTATTATTATTAAAACAATCAGCAATAGAGACATGAGCATTCTGGAGTATTCCATATGGTAGTCCATGTTAGTGGATGACCAAGTGAGTTATTCAGGGAAGGCCTGCCCCTACTTAAATGGTGCTTTGTCTTGTTGACTATTCTATTTGACCTACTTGAGAGATCACCTAGTGACCACTAAACAGGCACTTGATGACTGGGTTACTATGATGTATTATCAGCCTTTTAAACATGCCAGACTTGCTCAAGATCCAGTTATTTTATTTAAGCAAATGTTTGGGGCAACATCTCAGATAAGAGGACCTAGGTTTAAACACACACACACACACACACACACACACACACAGAGAGAGAGAGAGAGAGAATTTTCCAGGGCTTCTCAATCCTTAATATAAATTCAGTAATCCAGGATAACTTAATTTTCCAGAGCCCCTTATAGTTAAAACACTGCTGCCATGTCCCAGTGTTCTAGAGAGTGGGATACGGAAGAAACTTCCACCAGAGCAATGGAACAGTCTTATCTATTCCACCACCAGGAAAGAAAGGAGGGACATAGAAAGAAATGGAGGCTAAGAGGCTAGTAATGTTGGTAGTGGATTGTTGATGAAGTCCAGGCCTGAACTGGGAATGAACTAATTTCATCCAATTTGAAGGACAAAACATTTCAACCTGAAGTTTACATTTGATATTTGTGAAATTAAATCATTGCCTGCATCACTAGCTATAATCAAACAGTGCCATGATCTCAATTTGAAGTGACACAGCAATACAGGAACCATACATCTAGTATGGTAGCTATTATTAATGATGGTGATGATATATATTAAAATTCACTCTCAAGACTCTGAAAATGAACATAAAATAAAATCTGCTTTAAGGCTGGGTGAAAAGAATCTTATTTGTTTTGAGTGATGGCTTTTATAGTTGCCAATTTTGGCTCAGTTTGGTTATGTGAAGTCTTGACAGACTGTGTCCCAGTTGTCTCCAGGCTGTGGACAACCCAAATACCATTCCTTCACCTCCAGGGAACTCTCCATGGTCAGCTACAGTGCAAAAGAGAGAAGCAATTAGACTCACATCAATTCACATTCACTGATTTTCTTGCATGAAAGCTGATCTGTGACTAGATCACATCCTTCTTTTCAGACCTAGAATGAACTTTTTGAATTTCCCTTATTTGACCACATATCTTATAGGTTCACAGTCAGTACATAAATAGGTGCACAAAGTTTTGATTAGATTTCAAAATACTTATGTATGTTGACTATTTGGGAAACTGCTTTCCCACATGTTATTCCTCCCTATAATATGATGGCATACTTATATAAAAACATGAACTTCAGTACTTACTGCAATTGTCTTTAGATAGCCTATATTATAGCCTTACATGAGTACCAGATAAGTTGGACGCAAACTTGTTTTCATATAATCTTACAAATAAAACAAAGGGGCTGTGTAGACCACCCTAAAAGGGCAGTCTACAGCCACCCCTTTCTGCTTCCAGGGGACGCTGCAGCAGCCAAACCATGTGGCGCCCCAACGCACCTAAACAACACACCTGTTCTTTCTGGGTTCTTTTAGGAGCGTGCCCCCGATGCCACAAGTGTGCCATTGGTGCACTCTGACATATCAGTGATACAAGCGTGGCGCAGCAACATGCGGACACTGCGCCACACTTGTGTCATGAATGCGCGCCATGTGTGGGTGGGGCCACGCAGTCATGGTGCCGCCAGCATGAACTAGGGTTCGGGAGTGTGCGGTTGCTGCACACTCCTGAACCCTAGAATCGCCAGCAGCACGCCGCATCTGGCCCATGTTTACTGGGCCAAAGTTCACATAATTTTACTCATAGTGTTATTTGAAATATTTTGCCATTTCCTCCCTGGTTTTGCTAGTTGAGCAGTGGAAGAAGGAACTATGGAAGCCATTAGAGTCCTGTTCCAACGTTTTTGAAATCTATACCTGCTGCTTCAGTTCTGAGATTTCTAATATTTCACAAGGTGAGATGTAAACAATTTTAGAAAATATTTGAAAAAATGTCAAATATTTTTTGAGTGTCAAGCCACCTCCATAAGAAGCCTCTTGGACTAGTGAGAATCTTGGTGGGTATTTTTTTTACCTCAAGGACTATTACAAATAGATATTATCATAGAATCATAGAGTTGAAGAGACCACAAGGACCATCTAGTCCAGCCTCCTGCCATGCAGGAATATACTACAAAAGTACTTTCAAATTATGTGTATCAACTTAAGTTGAAAGACCTCCAATGAAGGAGAGTTCACTGCCCTCTAAGGCAATGGATTTCAACAGCTCATATATATATATTCATGCAATATCAATTGATTGGTTTGGGTTCTAACCTCTGGAGCAGCAGAAAGCAAACTTGCTCCATCTTGTATATTATATCCATGCAGATATTTAAAGAAAGCTTAAATCATCATTCAAATATTTAAAGATAGTTTAAAATCATCCAACATATTTATTTATTTTTAAAATTGGTAGATTTATTAACCAAAATGGGCAAGGGTCAAGCATCATGTCACCTCTCAGTCTTCTTTTCTCCAAGCTAAATACACCCAGATCCTTCAGTTGTTTCTTATAAGGTTAGGTTTGCAGAGCTTTGATCATCTTGGTGGCATCAGTAAGCTGCTGTTTCAGTGAGTTTCCTTCAGCAATACTGGAGAATCTCTGGAATGCAGGGAAATTTCATTTCAGAATCAGCTTTGTGTATGTGGAGATGGAAATACTGAAATTGTGGCCCCACTTATTGTTTTGTTCTTTGTATAAAGACTCACATGAAGAATTATTATCTCACCCAGGGAATCCAGCCAATTATAAATGTCCTCCATGAGGATCATGAAGGTCACATTAAAAATAGCAAAATGTCTGGCAATTGCTATTAAAATAAGGATCATAGTCAAGTCGAGACACACACAAATTATTTTCTTTATTTCAGTTGGTCTCAAAGGTGCTA
>NC_056524.1:121369756-121421829 GCF_019175285.1 Sceloporus undulatus
AAAAAAAATATTGTTGATAATATGCCTGGCCTTTACGTCTTCACTGTCAGATACTAGCCATGCAAAAAAACATTTAATGCCAGCTTAGCTGAAGATATTCAAAAAGTCCCTCTGGCTCAATTACAGTTACTAAAGATGGCTCAGTCTTTTCAGGCATCTTTGTCCATTCTCTGTCACTGCAAGTCAGCCTCCGACAAGGCACTTGCCACTTCCTTACTAATATGGCAGGTGATGGAACACTATTACTTCCCTGGGGAGGGTTTTTCACAAACTAATAAATCTTGCTCTCTTTCCTGATATTCTCTTTTACCTTTACATTCTGAGAGTGCAGCCTGGAAAGGATCATAAAGAGGGAGTGTTCTCCCCTCCTACGATTCTAGCAAAAGAAGTCTGGAAAGATATTAGGACCATAAGCTGTAGCCGAAAGGTGAAACCTTGTTCAGGAAGGAGACAAATTAGTCTGGAAACAACTATCAGCACTGAAGCAATTGCTAGTTAGATTTATAAAAGTTTGCTTCAAGCCTAAGGGCAGTTGTACTTCCCAGTGCAAGATGAGAATGTTGTGTACTCTGGCTTGTTTCTTACATCTGCTGACTTTCCCCCCACCTTCTGAGTTTATTTTGCTCTTTAAGAATGGATACCAACTCAATATTTTTTTTAATTAAAGCTTGCATCAGGATTTAAGGAACATGTGCCCTCTAGATGTTATTGTATTTCCATCAGCTCTAGCTAGCAAGGCTGGTAGTGATGGATGATGGGCAGTACAGTCCAAAAGCATCTGTAGAGCCATACATTCTTTATTGATAATTTATATGTATCACATTTCACAGGGAGGGGAATCAATACCAGGACACACTTTAGTCCTTCCTGTGTTGCTTGCAGCTGACATAACTTTTTGCGGTTCCACCAAAAAGCACCATAAAATGGTAAACTATGATGTTCATTTTTCTGAGATGTTTGTTATGTTTTGTTTGGGTGTTACCTCTTCTCTAAAGGCCAACCTGGGGATTGTGGTGTTCTGGACACATCATCAGGACTTTTTTCAAAAGTGACATTAAGATCATTATGAAAATGTGATAATACTTTCAAAATGATTTGTACAATCAAAGAAGAAGAACAATATTGGTTGCAGCATCCTGTTTGCTGATTTGGATGCTTTATGGCTGTTTCAGCACAAGATAGAGGAAGAAAATAGCCCTTGCTATCATGCAGGCCTTGCTACCATATAGAATACAGGATTATTTGCCTTCTGCATGATAGCAAGTGCTGCATAGTAGCAAGGACTATTTTTGTGCCTCCAACTTGCCTTGAGGTAATCTTCAAGCAGTGTTTCCAAACCTTGGATCCTCAGATGTTGTTGGATTTAAGTCTTAGAAACCCAACCTTGCCTGGACAATTGCCATGGATTCTGAGAACTGAAGCTGAACAACAACTAGGGACCCACACTCTTGAAACCACTCCTCTAACTTATGTTTTATTGGCCTCGTGTATAATCTTTCTCCATTGGTTATTCAGCCATGATCTATTTCCTTGCTCAGAGTATTCCAGAGAACCAAAGACAGCTGAGATATGGTATTATTGAATAAGACACACAGGAATAATTATGATCAGACATTGTGTGTCATCGTTCCATAGGAATATTAGGCTTTAACAGGAACACCAGCTCTAACTACTAGAAAATCCCACTGATATTCAAAGAATCCACCAGATTCCATAAGTCATTGAAAATGAATAATCATAATAGGCCCTGATCCCATGGAAGTTGGCAAAAATTACAAAAACTAACTTCATCACAAAATTATCTTGACCATGGCAATGGAGTTAACATGGTCATTCCTATATACAAATTATACCTTGCAATCCCTGAGACAAAGAGCAATTAGGTTCTGCCTATATGTTGTGCCAATGACATTTTCAATGGTTGTCATGAGGTCACCAAGCCTCATGACAACCATTTACTATAGCCTAGGCATGTATGTTAAAGTCACCCAGTAAAATTATCCAAGACCATGCTCAAGACCACTTGGCAAAGCTTAGTCAGGGATACTATGAGGCAGCAAGACAAGGGACATGCTCATACAAAGGACCAGCAACCTGTATCTCTCTCAAGGCTAGGTGTGGCAATATTTCATCTACGACTACATCATTTTATTGTTGCTGAATTCTTAGATTATGTAATGCATTGAGAAATTTCTTCATTTCATTATTTATACCACATAATTTAAACCACACACAACTGATTATGTTCTACAAATGAATACCAAGATCCAAAAAAGTATCTGATGTCATACACAGCATAACATAAACAAAACATAAAATATGGGAGGGAGGGAGGGAGGGAGGGAGGGTGTTTGATCATGTGTCACTCAATCTTTGGCTTCCAAAATGCCAAACTTTTTGTCTATTCTGTGTTTTGTCAAAAGTATGGAAAGATTTGAAGTGCTTAGACTATATGCAGTTTTGCTATCT
The DNA here is from genome assembly GCF_019175285.1 of Sceloporus undulatus. NCBI lineage: Eukaryota > Metazoa > Chordata > Lepidosauria > Squamata > Phrynosomatidae > Sceloporus > Sceloporus undulatus. The sequence goes on from NC_056524.1 coordinate 121,372,226, forward strand.
TTAGAATAAATTACAAGATATAAGTAAGGCTTCAGAAATAACATTTGACTTGATTAAAGCCACTTTTAAATATAACATGTTTAAATTCTGAATTGCTATTCAACATTTGCTTTTCTTACTTTTCTTTCTCCTCCCCCCCCCCCCCCTTTCTAATTGTGGCTTTTGAATCTTTGCATTATTCAGGTTTCATTGTTAAAATGACTTCCACATCCACAAAGGAATGAGGAGAAAAGCTGCTTCTGGCAACTGAGACTTGAACAATAATTCCAAACAGCAACAGACTCCCACTATAAGTGCAAGAGTTGGCAATGTTGTTCATTCCTTGCCACAAGACAGATGGCTACCAGCAGGATCAGCACCTGGCAGGTTCATTAAGCATGCACCAACATATGGGGAAATGATAGCTAGGCCACTGTCAAAAATCTTGTGTCTTCACAGGCACTTTAATCAGACAGAGCTGGAAGGAGGAAAAAAGCAGGAGCAGCATTTTCCCCATAGAAAGACAAGATCAAGTGCCTTGATCTCATGCTCAAAGGAAACAGTGAATACAAATGTTCTCCTTTTGCAAAGATGGAGTCATAGGGTACCGTGCAGCAATGATACATCTCAGACCTTGTTTGCTATGCAGCTGTCATGCTGGGTAAAACCTGAAGCCCTGTCTGAGGAATGATGGCACTGACAGGCATGGCATGTCCCTGTATCTTGCTGGGTATTCTGTATATCTAGGAGGGAACAGTTTAATAAAAAGCTTCTGATGGAATCCAGAGATCTTGACGATAAGAACACATGAAGTGCCATGAAAAAAAGCCTTATCCAGTTTAGCAGTATATTCTACATTGTCTAACAAAATATTGTTAGACAATGTAGAATATGAATAAAGAATGAATAAAGAAATGAATAAAGAAGAAATGTGTGCATTAGCATCTTTTCACTCTTGTTTTACAACAACTACATTGAAAGGCATACCATCTCTGATACTGGAGGTTTCATGGGGCATCCATTCCAGATCCCCCCATGAAAAGAAACTTGTGTATATTCAAGCCCCATTGGCTTGAATGGCTGCACGCCATGGGCATGCACACCATTTTAGCCAATGTGGTCTGCCCCTCCGTCAATAATTGAGACTGGGGACTTCAAGGCCATGATGATGGAGGGGTGACTGTATATAGCCAACACATGAGCCTGGCTGCATTTTAAGATCCTTGAGAAAAGGCTTTGTGTGTCCTACCACCCACAAAGGCTGCTCCCAGGGAATGGAATTATCCTCTATGGATTACTAGGTTGACTTTCTTTCTCTTTTCTTTCCTCTGAGATGTAAAGACTTTCTTTAAAACAGGCATTTGGTTGATTTATCAAGCCAGCCACTGAATCTCCAAAATTCCTTTCCTGACTAGTAACAATAAACTCTGATCCCATTACTTTATTGTCACTCAAATTCTGACATTTTCTGCTCTATCTCTGGAGTTTTGTTTCAGAGTTTAGAAAAAATTCTTTTTGCCCACTGGCCATGGTAACTAGGGGATTCTGGGCATTGCATTACAAAAAGTAACATTACAAACTCCTGTCTACATACAAAGAGTTTTCATTTAACAAAGAATCATGAACCCCTCCTCTAAGAACAGATAGGCAGAAGAAATGGCTACCACAGAAAAAGGAGTGGGCATTGTCATTAAATTGTAGCACTTTGCTTTAACTGGTTTGTGGCTGGATCTGTATCATACATTTTACACTGACTAGTCTTTATGAAAAAAGGATTCATTTATTTCAACAACTCTAACCGTGTGAAAGATAGCCAGTGTGAATTGAAAATACAGGATCATATTAATGATGTGTTCATGTTAAATCTGAGAGCTATTTATCTCCAATTTGAATGGAGGGAAATATCGTTGTGGGTGAGAATGTTTAACCTTACAAAAAGCCCTAATTGCTCATATTAGCATTTACCAAGCCACACTGATGAGACACTCATGATAATGAATGGCAATCTTCATAATGTCTGTTATCAAGCATCGCTACAGTTTCAGAATGCTGAACAATTAACCCATAAAGGTGGGTCATAAACAGTATGTTCTAATATTACACTGGGGGCTGAAAAATAGTTTGCTCTTTTCCTCTCTGCACTTCCCCCCTTTAAAGATTTGTTTTAATTTTATTCGGCTTGGCATAATTGCTCCATATGGGTGCTGCTTCTTTGTTACAATCTTTCTTTCTCAGTGGCTTAATATTCTTTCCATTATTATTTTTCATATATTCATCTGTAAAAACAGTCACACAACAAAATTAACGAATAATATCAAAATTACCTAATACTTTTTTTGGCAAATTAGCCAAAAACATAAGTAAATAAGACGACATGGAAATGACTAGTTACATAGAATGACATCAAATGTAACTGGTCCATTTCATTGCCAAAGAGGCAGTAGTACTGCTTTGCAATAATCACCTATTTGTTCCTGTGGTAGTGCAAAATGTCATTCACATTACTTTTTTTGGGGGGAAGACTTTTTGTTTAACTTCACCCCCCTGCTCTTCCTGATCCTTTCCGCTCTTCTCTTCCCTTTCATTTCCTCCATTATGGACCTTATCACACTAGCGAGAAACAAGATTTAAAGTAGATTTTAATTAGAAAACCCCCGCAGATGTGGAAAGTTTATCACACGATGTTTCACCAGACCAGAAATAACACAAAAATAAAGCAAATGTAAAGAGAACAAAAATGGCAGCTTTTTACTTTCGGAACTTCACAAAAGTAAAAAGCTGCTGTTTTTGTCCCCTTTACGTTCGCTTTATTTTCGTGTTATTTCTGGTCTGGCGAAATGTCATGTGATAAACTTCCTGCGTTTGTGGGTGTTTTCTAATTTAAATCTATTTTAAATCCCGTTTCTCAGCTGGATTTCACTAGTGTGATAAGGTCCTATGACTGTGACATGAGGATATGGGAAACATGGTAATAATGGTTGTAAGTGGATTATCTTGGTTGATCTTCTAGGTAGTGTGGCTGCTCACACATATCTTGAACCATATTGTATTAGACAGGACATGTGGATGAAATGTGAAGAGAGCAACATAGAACTAGGATCCTGCAATAAAGCACTTGTTGTTGTTGTTTTAAAGAAAGAAAATAGAGTACCTGCACCTCATATCAATGGTGTCACTAGGAGGTGAGGGGTGTGTGGATCACAACGGGTGACATCCCAAAATAGGGGTGACATCCTGCCAAGCACCCCCACCTCCCTGCTGCATGCCATGGCACACAGCAGGGAAGAAAAGGCCCCAGGACACACCATCTCCCTCCCTGGCACCATGTTACTCACAAGTAAAATGGTAGTGAGAAGGGAGGAAGAGGGCCCAGCACACTCCCACCTACCTGTCTGGTGCTGTTTTACTTGTGAATAAAGAGGCTTGGGGGGGGGCTGCATGCCTCTTGTGTCAAATGTTTATATATGTATTCACAACAAATCATATGGATTATGTATTTACAACAAAATGTATGCATTCTGGGAATGACTGAATGTGTGTCAATTTATCTTATGTTTGTCTTCACTGTTCTAGTATATTAGTCTCTCTGTGTGTGCATGCATGTGTATCAGCTTTACTTATTATTTGCTGACTCGGGTTCATGGCCGTGTCTCATGAAATCCACAAAAAATATTTTTGACCCTGCATTAGAACTAAAAGAGCATGTATACACATTCATTATGGGAAAACATATCCATGTCCCCCCAGGTGGTATATTTGACCTTATCAATGAATATATGTTTACAAATCATTAGTTTCATACCCAACAAGTTCTCACAGCAAGGTATTATTTCTCTGTTGTTAGATAGACATACAGACCAGTTTCTTTCAGTGCTGAAAAAGGATTGACAATGAAAGCATTGATGTATTTCTCCCAGCCTGTTTCCCTCGGAGAAATACATCAATGCTGGGCCAATCTGAAGGCAGTGGTGGAGAAAGCAGAACTGAAAGTAGGCAAATGTGCCTTTTTACTTCCACATGGCAGGCTGCTGGGGAAACGGTGGATCACCCTTTCATTATTATTATTAACCTTTATTTACAAAGCACTGTAAATTTACACAGTGCTGTACATACAATCTTTTCAATTAGATAGTTCGCTGCCCTCAGGCTTACAATCTAAAAAGACATGACACAAAGGGAGAAGGGAATAGTGGTGAGGAAGGGGATAAGGTCCAGCAGTTCTTCTCTACCTCTGATGCCTGGACCAAGCAAGATGGACTGGAGGGAGGCTTGGTTTCTTAATGGATAGTTAAAATGAGGCATCCTGGGACAAAGAGGGGCTCACCCCTGGGAACGCTTCGCTAAACAATATAGTCTTTAACTCAGTTTTGAAACTGGGTAGAGAAGTGATGAGGTGCGCATGTGGTGGAAGAAGGTTCCAGGAGTAAGGGGCAGCAAGTGAGAAGGAATGAATCCAGGAGGGGGCAGTGGCAATCCTACGCTGGGACAGGAGACCTTGACTACCAGAGTGGGGGGTATGAGTAGGACTGTAAGGAGAAAGAAGTTCAGATAAGTAAGGAGGGGCCAGTCCATGGAGGGCTTTGAAAATCAACAACAAAAGCTTGTACTGGATGTGGAAGGGGAAGGGAAGCCAATGAAGGGAGGAGAAAAGAGGAGAAACATGGTCAAAGCGGCAAGCGGATGTGATAATACGTGCAGCTGAATGCTGGACAGAGATTAAAGGATGGAGGAGTGAGAGAGGAAGCCCTGTCACAAGAAGATTACAATAATCTAGTCACGATACCACTAGGGCATGGACCAGAGTCTTGGCAGTAGAGGCTGAGAGGAATGGATGGATCTTTGCAATGTTGTGGAGAAAGAATCTACAGGCCTTGGCGGTGTTCTTGATTGGGGAATAAATGACAGAGAAGAGTCAAAAATGAAGCCAAGACTGTGGGCTTGATGAACCGGTTGAATAGAAGTGTCGTCGGCAGAAACAGAAAAGGAATATTGAAGGGTGGGTTTAGGTGGAAAGACAAGAAGCTCAGTCTTAGACACGTTGAGCTTCAAGCGCTGAAGCTGCATCCACTGAGAGATGGCAGTCAGACAAGAAGAAATTTGCTGTTCAAGCCCCGTCGAAAGGTCAGGTCTTTCAGAGAACTTACCTAAAAACTCAAGACTCCAGGTTGTCCATCTCTGCCATAGAATGCAGATACTTCCAAGAATACAGAAAGTGGCCATTCCTGTCCTGTATATTTTCTTTTGCCCAAGAGTACTAAGAAAAAGATTATGTTTATCTGCTCAATATTAGTAAAATATAAATGCAAATTAAGTTTCTTCAAGTGCCAAGTTACCTGTTTTCTTCTTCACTGGGACCAACTGGACAATTATATTCTATAGCAAACATAATATTCCATGCATCAGTTATTAGTAATAAGAACAGCTTATGGGAACCAAGCACACCATGCTCTGTGGGAAGCTGTTCTGAATAAACAGGCAGCTGCATTTTAAATTAACTTGCTTCCTACATGATCCTTTAGTTCCCAATGCATCTAGCATCAGTGCCAGAGATCTGGATAACAATAGCAAGGCAAAGTTTGCATTCAAAAGAATATATCAGCTATATAAAAATAACCCAACAAATTGTTCACAGTTTTGGGGAAAGAGGGACTGAAGCACCTGCTTTGATTAGTCAAATGAAGAGTGCATGGTTTTATCCCACCACAGCAGGCTATACTCCTGAGTGGAGCCTTTAAAACAAACAGGATCAATCTTTCACCAAAAATCTGTAATTTGGTTTCTAATTGTAAACATAGGGACAATAGAATGATCTCTCTCTCTCTCTCTCTCTCTCTCTCTCTCTCTCTCTCTCACACACACACACACACACACACGGTCTTTGATGCAATTCTGCAGGCATTTTGGCTCTTCTCTGGAAGACACACAGCTTGTTAACTCATTTTTGCCATAACCCAAGAAGGACTGTTGTGTGTGCTTGGGCAATGCCCAGCTCTTTCAAAGGGTAAATTTGTTTAATAATGTAGACAGCTCAGTCTATTTATTTAGTGGTATTATATCTATGAAGATAATTCCGCTTCTGCATATGCATGAGAGGCAGTAAAATAAGATACTTACCAATTGCAGTGTGGTACCTAGCTAGCCCTAGATTAGAAATATTTACAAATGGAAGCATATGCACATTTCTGTCTTCAACTAAGAAATATTAAGATGATGATGATGATGATGATGATGATGTACTTTCAGATTAGCAAAATAGCTGAAAATAATTTATTTTATTTTATTTATATTTAATGACAAAATTCAGGACATTGATTTTTCTAATCCTGCATTCCAAAAAGAGCAATCTGAACTACAGGGACAATAGGATATGGGTTAGAAGTAGCTTTATTGCCCTTTGCAAACTTGATTTAGGCTTAGATAGAAGGGGTTTTCAGTAGCAGATGGGGATACTTTTTTCTGAATTAATGATCAAGAGAACTAGGTTGAGCCCATGCTTTGCATACAATAAGTTCCTTGTTCAAACTCTGGCATTTCCAGGTAGCTTTGGGTTAACTGTGCTAGATGGTTCAAAGGTCTGGTTTAAAATAAGGCAGTTTCCTTAATGGAGGCTAAGATAGATTTTTGTAGAGCTACCAAGAAAGCCCATAATAGAAGCTGAATTTCAACTTAGACTCCCATGACCCAGGGCAATGTTGCATCCACCAAACTATGCCAACTCTTTTAAAGTTGGGAGAAGAAATCTTTTACACACTGAGTATTAATAGCCCACATTTCATTAAACTGCTAGAGTTAGGCCTAAGTCCTCGATATACTTGCAATTACAAACCTCTAAGGAGTTTAAAGAGCTGCATACACCTAAGAATTTTTAAACTAAGTAATGTATACCTTGCAGGTCCAACTTTTCTGGAGACTAATTAATCAATACAATATTTTTTTCAAACATTAACTACATGATTCCAACCTATGACATGATTAATATTTAAATAAATTTGGTATTTATTTCTCAATTGCAGAAGAGCTCAAAAGACTGCCACCTAATTTCGCTGGGCATTGAACTAACAGCTTTAACTTCAAAAAAGCACTTTTCTCTGCCAAAGGTTGTCAAGAAGCTAGCCTCACACAAAATGATGTTATTATCCAAAAGCCGACAGTAGCTGTATTTCAGTTCATTTTTATCCCTTTCTGGCTGTTAACTTAGGACACCAAATGACACTAGGCATAACACAGTGCACAGGGCCTTCCTTATTAACCAAACAATCTGGGAACGGTGCAGTACGTCCTTGTAACAAGCCTCATTAACTGGTATATATGGCAATAAATGCCCCCTGTCATAACATCCCAACATAAAAGATTCTTTCCTGAGAGCTTCCACCTATTTCTGTAAAACCTTTTGTGAACATTTGTGTTGCAAGGAAAGAACTTTTGTAGCATTCTGGAACGTTCAGGTATCAGAGCTGGGAGAAGAGAATGTTCTGTTATGAGACTTCTCTTACTTCATGTACTAGCCATGGTCCTGGTTAAGATAATATGGAGAACTAATGTGAAACAAAAATGTTTCTGGATGATTTTCTTTGAAAACATTAAAGGAGAAAAAGAGGAGAAAAGATAAATACACACCTAAGGACAGAATCAGATCACTGTTATAATGCTTTCATATGACAGTAAAACTCTCCATGTGTGAGCTACTTTCAGACAAGGTGCAGAATGAGCATGATGAAAATAAATCAGATGTGAACTGAAGATTTGTGAGTTTGATTTACAGAAAGTCATTCTCCATAGAAAAGTACTCCATAGTCTAGCAGGGACGTAGCCAGGAGTTTGGGAAGGGGGGGGGTCCAGACTAAGTGCCACCATTATAATGGGGCTTGGTTGAGGCAGCGCAGCAGCACACACCATTCATTTTATCTAACGGAAAGGGGGGGTCTGGACCCCAAGAACCCCACCCCCCTTGGCTACGTCCCTGAGTCTAGCTTGGAGTGAGGGTGTTCTCAAAGGTCCAGGGCCAGACTGCCAGCCCATAGACTTTACGTCGTTGACAGAAACTTTGTACCAGAGGTAGAAATAACATAGAAAGGATAGGAATAGATTTGTATATGACAAGAAAAGAAACAGAAAAAGAAAGAACAGCAGTTCAACATGCTTCAGTAAATTTTTTATTCAAAATTAACATTATGCACATATGAAATGATACAATCAGGTATGTAAACTAAACCATTTTGCATCTTCTATAGACCACTTGAAAACTTCTTCCAAAATTCTGCTTTTCTTAAGATTTCCAGTTTGATAGTGAAACTTAGATATAGACTTTCAACAGGCCAGGGGAACTAGAAATGGGAGGATAATCTGCTTTCCCCTTTTCTTTCTCTTTCACTCTCCACACATGATCAGTAAGTGATCAGTAAATAAGTTGTTTAACTTGCTTTTCTATGTAAAAATAAAAGCCCTCCCTTCATTCTATGTAAAAGAAAAGCCCTCCCTTCAAGCCCTCCCTTCTTCCACCATCTTGAGGGGGAGAGAGGCAGGCTAGCTCCAACAAGCCTGCCTGGAAGATGATTATCCATCCATTAAGAAGCCAAGCCCTCCCTCCAGTCCATCTCCCTTGGTCCAGGCCTTGGTGGTAGAGAAGAACTGCTGGACCTCATCCCCTTCCCCACCACCACTCCCTTCTCCTTTTGTGTCGTGTCTTTTTAGATTGTAAGCCTGAGGGCAGTCTACTTTAAAAGATTGTATGTATAGTGCTGTGTAAATTTACAGCACTTTCTAAATAAAGGTTAATAATAATAATAATAATAATAATAATAATAATAATAATAATAATAATGTAAGCACACACAGCTAAAGCAGGATCAACTAGAGAATAATCCCATTCTTTCCCAGGTCAAGCATTCATTTGTCTGCAGAGATGCTGCTGCAACCCAACACTGGACTTTTTCGCACGGGGAAAATTGGAAGGTTAAACTGATCACAATGCAGAGTCATCCAGGGCATTAGGGACAATTTCGCAATTGCTTTTCAGACAACGCTGTGCACAAACTGGTCATAATCCAGACAGAAAGTGAGGTGAATTGGGGAATAAGCATTTTGCAAAAATAGTTTTCATGTCCAGTTCATTCACAAATTCGCTCTCTTCATGTAATTGCAGCAGTCTGAAAACCATGACCCCAATTCTCTCTGTTTCCAGGGTTCCTTGCTGTGCCAAGGAAAGGGAGGCAGCCTTATTCTTAAAGCACTTAATGGCAGCTGTGTGGACACCACTATAAAATAGCATCATATGGTACCTTCAGAAAAAGATAGTAATATATTAAGCTAGTCATTACATCAATTGGCCATACTAAGGAATGAGGAGCTTTCATTGGAGATAAGAAGTTGGACTTTGGTTATAAAGGGGGATGTAGGAAATTTTAAAAGCATTTGTCTTTTTTCATGGTTCTCCATTAGGCACCGTTACTGTACAAAGGCACAGTAGTGAAAATAACATGAGTTTCAATATATGTAATATGCTTGCAACTCTGGTTATTCCTGGGGTTCTCCTTACCAATAGGAAGTATGAGATTGATTGATGAAGTTTTAGGGCAAATTGTAAAAAGAGATTTGGATTGAAATCGATGCCGTTTTATCATTCTCCTCAGTCAATTCAGTCAAGTCAAGAGAGGGAAAAAAACATGGAAGTATCAAAGCTGGTGACTCAGTTTCAAACCATACAAGGTGTGGTGCATATACACAGTGGCAACACCTTGTTAGTAGATATACATGAGAATTTAGTATAGCTCTTTTAAAAAAATAAATAAATCACTTTTTCAAAAATCACAAATTTATTCATAAATTTGCAGGAAAGAATCTAAGATTTATTTATTTTTAAATGTATATTGAAGAAAACAAAACAGGTCAATTTGTCAATCCAGGCAGAGGGTTTAAGATACTTCATTCATAAAAGACTTCCTTTGGGTTCTTTGTTTGTGATACTGAATTAGTTTCCACCTCTTCACTCTCTTATCTTTAATAGCTACATGGCATGTAATTGCAACATTGTCTTCTCTGTGTTGAGAAAACCTATTGCATTTGGATAGGGCAAACTGCTAAGAATTTTATTTTCAGACTCCTTTTTATAACAACATACAAAAAAAAATGCAAAAAAAATCATAAATTTGACATATTTCTTTGAGATTTTTACTGGCAAAATGAATGTAAACAAAATAAAGAAAGGACTCCTTCCTAACTTGATAGGCCTTGGTAGGTTTTGACTATGCAATCACATGGATAGCTATAAGCATTTCAATCTTAAACCCTTCTACAATTATGCAGAATCACATTGTCTGAAAGTGGGATATGAAAAGAAGCTGCACAATATGTGGCTGTACATTTAGCCTAAAAATCTTTCCTCTTTGACATGATAATCATGGCTCCCAAACAAAACACACTTTGAATACTGTTGCTAATCACATCCACTACTGGTCTTCCAGATGTGTGTCTTTCACTTTCCATGATCTTGAGCAATGTGCTCTCATAAAGTTGTTGTAAGAAGAATGTGAAAAGAAAGAATTTAAGCATTACAAAATGCTACATATATTTATTATGTATTATGAGTATAACAGAATGTAACATAAATAACTAGCCCCAACATTCCTGCAAAAGTGCCCAGATAAAAATTGAATAATTTGTTTTCATGTGGATAGATAGCAGTAGTTACAACAGACAAAATAACTCCACTGGATAGTGTTGGCAATTTCATCTAGCCCAAACTCATGTCAAAGGCCAAGAAAATCAATACCCCTTAAGCTATTGTTTACCTGGCCATGTTATAATCAACTCCTCCCAACCCAGAGAAAGCTGAACAAGCCGAGATTTATTAGACACCTTCAGCAAGAAGCTTGGAGGGGGCAAATCTTTAAATAACATTTACAAGTGTAAATGTCAGACCCAGAACATACACTTGCAGTAACCACTCTCTATATAGGGTAGTTTCACAATAACACCTACACAGCATTTTGATGTAAATGATGTCCTTGAGGCTTGTCAAAGATATTGATGTCATTTCCCTATAACTTGTGAAATGTGAGCATGCATTGTTCACTGTCCTTTCAAAGCTGGTGGCCACTATACTGTATCTACACAATAAATAATTTTAAACTTGAAGAGAGAGAGAGAGAGAGAGAGAGAGAGAGAGAGAGAAGCTCCCTCCAGTCTCTCCTGGCTACATTTTTGTGACTGCAGGAAAGGGTGAGCTGCCTTTCTTGGAAGGCTCCAGGAAAAAGGCTTTGGCTTTTAAATAGCTTACATCTCTCCTGCACTATATAATGTTCCTCACAAATAAACCAGAGTGAATTTGTTTGGGGCATTTGGGGCAATACATGGAGTCTCTAAAAGCCCAAGGGGCCAAAACTGTCCCCATTGAATCCACCACAGTTGCACACTGCAGCTGGCAGAGGTATCAGCCATTCTTTCTAAACTAACTTTGTCTCAAATGGGCAATCAAGTAAGCATGTCTTTTGTAATGTTCATGGCCCTTGATTGCTCACCTGAGACCAAGTTAATTTAACCAAACTTCACATTTTAAAGTACTTACTGTATCTTCAGGGGAAATGTGAATGGCAATGACACCATTGTTCCCATTAAAGATGAGAAACCAGACTTCACTCCTATCCTCCTTTGTGTAACATTTTTCTGTTTGAGTTTTGACAAATGGGAATCCAGTCATTGCAAAAAGAACATCTCATTGGCATGATAGCTTTGTATATGTATGCAAAAATTAACACACTCTTTCATTTACGGCAATGATGCCATTTATCAATAAAACAATTTGGAACAATGAACTTCAAAAGGAATTCCCCTCCCTGTACCTTTACTTCATTTGCAATTGAACCATGTGAAAATTCTCACACCTATGTGATCACATAACAAATTTCTCAGCTTGTAGGTAAAACAATTCAAGCACTACTTGCCTTTACATAGAAATCAGTAATTTGTGTCTTTAGTGAACCATGACTAATAATAATCACACCACTAGTTCACAGTCTTTTTCATTTGACAAAGGTGATAAACTAACATTTTATTTAGTTTACTTGTGAAAATATATCTAGCCTACTTTCTCTATAAATATCTCAGGGTGGCACACAATAAAACCAACCTGGCTAATAGTATAAAACAGTGTAAAAATAAAATAATTTCAAAGGCTAAAAATTTAATACTAAAGAATGATTTTTCACCCTCAACGTGGGGAAGTTTGCATAGGATAAATCCAAAATCTGAATAGCTTTTGAAGATTGCATGGTTCTTGAAGACTTTCTTACAGGGGGAAGAAAATTGCTATAATACTTCTTGTTATGTTTGAGAAGAAACTTAGTGAAGAATCACATTCCCAGCTTTATGTAAAACCAAATGGACACCTAGATCTTTACAGAACAGCTGTGTTTTTATTTGGAACTGGAGTGATGGCAAAGATGGGACCAACTGGTCCTCTAACAGGATACTATTCCTGTGGTGCCACAGCAGATAAAGTTTTCTCCTGCATCCTCCCGCTTTCTTTTGTCCTGACTGATGGAATACAGAGGCAGGCCCCTCCAGCAGTTTCCATGAAGGGCAAGAAAAGTTACAGTGTTGCATCTTTTTGCTCTGAGATGTTGCAGGCATGTCTAATCCATGTAAAATTGTATTTGGATGTGAGGGTGATCTGGCTGCGACATCTGTCATCCCATTGATCGCCAGGGTTGATTCGGCTGATCTGGCTGGCTAGGTGGGTATCCCCTTCCTCCCTCACTGCTCCATGTGCATCCCTCCTGAAGCTGCATGTTCAGTGCAAGAGGAAAACCATCCCAGATATCAGGAGTGTACCATTCTTCGGTCAAGGATAAAATTGTATTTAAGAATTAGTTGCAGCTGACCTAAAGGACATGAAAGATTGAAATTTGATTGTTTCTCTCAAAGGAGACTCTGTCCTTCACTGCCTCATAAAAAGTTCACAGCTGTGTTGGTGAAAGTCTTCTGAGACAATGTTCTGCTAGTGAACAAGGCAGAATAATGTCAGCAGAAATCTATGTTGACAGCATTTAATTAGTCAAGATGATAGCCTATGGAAATGACATTAAAATGTCAAAATATTCTGTAATGGTAGTGTGATGATGTCAAGATGTTGTGATATATTACATAAATCTGATAGACTGCCAAAGAGAGAATTATGTAAATATTTCCCTAACATTTAATATAGGTTTTATCAGCTTGCGGCCAACAACCTAACCCAAGAAACCCACAAATCTGAACTATTTCTCCAAATGAAATGTGACCATATTGTCAAGATACAAACACCTTTGTTAAGAGCCATTTTACTTTCTCTGTATCTGTAATTGGCCTGGAATTTTGGATTCCGAACACAAATTTCCTCACCCACTTTCACCCATTATTTAAATTTAAAGGGTCTTTGTTTTGTTTTATGTTCCTTACTGTGTTCTGCTCTCATTATGTGAAGCCTAACTGAACAGTGGTATTTATCTGTAAAGCAAACCTCCACTTATCTGGTGGGTTAGCGACTGAAGGACTGTCAAAAGTGGAATCTGTTGAAAATCAGAAGCCACTTTAAGCATGTAGATGCAAGACTGAACACTAAATGGTGTCACGTTGACTGAAACTACTACATAAGTAGTGGTCTAAAGGGCAATCCAGGAGTTAAACGTGTGGTACATGACTATAATTTAGATCTGTCAAAACAGCAGAACATCCAAAAATGAGGGGATGCTTATATGCAACTAAAGAGAAAATAATCCAAGTCTGAAACAGCTACCATGCCCAGCAGTAGATAACATTCACTTTCCTGGGTTGCTATAATATGAAGAATAGTGCATTAGACTGAAACTTCAAATAGCCAGGTTCAAGTCCACAGTGTGCCATGAAACTCTTTGGGTGGCCCTGGGCCTTTCTCAATCTCTTAGGGATGGAAGGAATATTTTAAAAAAGAAAAACATATCAAAAATATGTTTGTCAGGTGTTAGGAAACCCTGAAAAGGAGAGTTCTGCACTGCAGTTCAAGATTTATTCTGTCCAAATATCACTATTTCACCAGAAAAAAAGGCATTTTTTGTGTAGGAAATAACATTTCCTTCACATAAATAATATTACTACACAGAAATATTAATTTATGGACAGAAAATACTGTTTCCTACACAGGAAATTATGTCTCATTTGTAAAAGATGATGATGAATGAATTATATGCTTAATAAGTTTTGAATGGTAAATGATTTGGGGGAATTGTTCCATTTTTGAAGACTTTCTCACAGAAGGAAGAAAAGTACTAAAATTTCTCATTCCTTCCTTCAAGAACAAAATTCGTGAAGAAGGACCCCCCCAACCTCATTTGGCCTGACCTACTACATAGGCTTGTGTCTATGAGCGTCTGAGTGTCATCAGTATCCAAGACACAACAACAAAGCCAAAGAATGGACTAAGACACTCCTACCATGTCAATCCTCTTCACTGTGTGAAGCCACCTGGCTGGAACCTGTCACAACTGCTTTTTTCACTGCACATCTCTAGTGGGAGGGGTCTGGATGTGCAAGTGTTCCATGCTCCACTCCCCAGGACCTCAGAACCCCTTCAACTGGTGTAGCTTCTTGGTTTCTAGAGTGAGTTCTGGGGGTTCTATCATCATTTCAATGATGCTATGTCGATAAATGTGAATTGAAATATTCCAAATGTTATAAGTCTACTTGTGACATCATAAATATGTAATACAATCATCATTGTGATTCTGTGTCATCAAACCATTTCCACTTATGACAACTCTAAGGTGAACTGGTCTTGGGATTTTCTTGGCAGAATTTGTTCAGAAGGAGTTTGCTTACCGTCCTATGAATCTTTGTGAATGTGACTTGCCCAAGGCTTAGATGAATTAAATAATTTAACATCTGATATAATCATTCACCAATGTCCCTAATTATCCTTCCTCTATTTCTCATTACATTTACGGTCTTATGTCCTCAGCTCTCTCCTACCATTTATCTATTTTTTCTTCTTCCTGACTACTAGCCATTTATCTCTCATCCATCTCTAACTTCTGTACCTCTTATCTCATTTCTCTCCTAAGAAAACACTATGAAATTCATGGGGTCTTGTGGTCTACAGGTGACTTGAATGTGCATGAACACACAAGACCACTTTGTTGATGATGAAATGAATTAGAGCAAACATAAACTCAAGAGACTCATTCAATCTAGACTAACAGAATATCAGAACTTTCTGCAGTACATTTACATGGAAGGAAGATTTGTATACCCCCTGTGGTCATTTATCATAGAAAAGGTCGTGGTTGGTTCTGGCAGCAGGTGGAATTAGACTGTTTAGTCCTGGTGAAACATAAGTTCAACCTATACATGGAAGAAATTGAAACAGATAAAGAGTCCCCATATCTTGGATCAAACATTAATCAGACTGGAGATTGCAGCAAAGAAATGAGAAGAAAATGAGGGATGGCAAGAGAAGCTATGAAAGAATTAGATAAAATCCTATAAAGTAAAGACATACTGAGCATCAAAGTCAGAATCATCCAAGCCATAGTATTCCCCAGCACCATGTACACATGTGAGAGCTGGACAGTGAAGAAAACAAGTAGGAAGAAAATCAACTCATTTGAGATATAGTGCTAGAGATGAGTTTTGAGGATACTATGCATAGCCAAGAAGACAAATAAATGGGTCCCTGAACAGATCAAACCACAACTCTCCCTAGAAGCCAAACTGATGAAATGGAGGCTATCATACTTAGCATACAGACCTCTTGTTTCAGTGCTGTATTGGGGCCACGGCAATTACGTGCTGCGGTTCTGATCTGGCCTTTCTGTGGTGCAAACAGGAGCCACAAAAAGTGGCTCCTTTTTGCACTGTGGAAAGGGCCCTAAAGCAACTGGCTCCACAGCTGTTTGGTGCCCCCACTCTGCCCAGACTCAAAAAGGAACTAATGCTTGGAAAGGTGGAGGGTAGTCAAAAAAGAGGAAGACCACACACCAGATGGCTAGATTCAATTAGGGATGTCTTAAGCATAAATTTACAGACTTAAGTAGAACAGGGGAGGATAGGGAAGCTTGGAGATGTCTCATCCACAGGGTCACCATGGGTTGGTGCTGACTTGCAGGCAGCTAACAACAACAACAACAACAACAACAACAACAACAACAACAACAACAACAACCAAAGCCTGGACCTCATAGACATGTATTCAGTGTTGCAGAAGTGGTGAGATGCACCCCGTTCTCTTCTCTTCCAGTTTTTCTATTCTAATGTTCATCCTACTTCCTTCTCTCCTGTCAATCAAGTTGTTTCAGGAAGTTCAGCAAATCCCTCATTTAGTTGTATATATAGTCACTATTTCTGGCTTCTCACAGAGGGATGTAAATATTTTACTATTTCATCCTGACAAGCAAGGTCCCAAAGTGTTGTGCACAAATTATTATGTTTAGAAAAACATAGTTTTTATTCACCAAAACTCTCTTCTTCATACAAAATCAGTTTCTGTCCCAGAAAAGACTATGACTTCTGCCAGAAAACCATTTCTGTATAGGAAGACCTCTATTTGTTCCCAAAATTGTTTTTGTCTGCAGAATAATTTCTGTGCTACACTTCAGGAGATCGAATGTTGTTGTTGCTGTTGTTGTTGTTGTGTGCTTTCAAATTGTTTCCAATTTATAGCTACCCTAGAGCAAAAGTATAATGGGGTTTTCTGGGACTGAGAGTTTGTCATTTGCCCAAGGTCACCCAGTGGGTTTCCATGGCCAAATGGGGAAGTGGACCCTGGCTTCCAGAGTCATATTGCAATGTTCAAATCATTCCACCATGTTAAGTCTGAAGACACTGAATATCCAGAGAAAACTATGCAAAATTATCACTGGTTGATTATTCTTCCTGATAAGGTTTCCTGACTGTCAAAAAAACCATTTCTAAGCCTTAGAACAAGTAACTGTAAATATCATTTTATCCCCATCATCACCATTACAGCATCCAGCTCCCTTCTAGTGAGGGAACCTTTCTTCATTTTCCAATTAAGCTTTTTATTACACTTATTTCTGCAAGCTTCATGATGCCCCCCAGCATGCAGGTACCTCTTGACTACTGCTTTATTTATGTATTTTCTACATTTTGTATCCCACTTTTTCTCCAATGAACTCAAGGTGGTACACAAAAATTCCTCCTCCCAGCTTCATTTCCACAACAACTCTGTGAGCTAAACCAAGCTCAGAAATCATGAGTGGCTCAGTATTGTCATGTGAGTTTTATTGTGCAGAGGAAATTTTAATCTCAATCATCCAAGTCCGAATCCAACATTATAAAGATTACATTGCAGTGCCTGTGGCATTAGCTATAAACTATCAGTATTATCAGACTGAGGGGCTGTGCACACTGGCCATTAAGGCCACCCTGAGGGTGGAGCCGGGGTGTGGCATTCACATGATGCACACCCCGACTCTGCCCCCAGGGCATCGTGACACCACACACTGCTCCACATGGCATGTGGCATCACAGCACCCCTCTGGCCCTGCATCCACATGACACAGTGCCAAAGGAATGCCTTAAGGCTGCAACACTGCGGCTATCCTGCCCTTTCCAGGGCACAAAAAAGAGCTGCTTTTTGTGGCTCCTTTTGGAACCCTGGAAAGGCCAGATCAGGACCATGGCATGTGGTTGCCATAGCCCCAATCCAGCACAGCTGGAGGCGGATGCAGGCTGCCCCTTAGGAGCAGTCTTCACAGCCTCTGACTTATCATTAAAAGGATTACCTCAGTCAGGAGAGTTGTATATAACCTTTAGATGAAGTAGCTTCTGAGTGAACACTTGGCTGCTCAGCTAAATCATTTGTGTCAAGAAAGAGCTGTTAAATGCAAACGCACAGCTGATGCCCCTATGCTGGCATCTCATCAAATCTTTATACACCAAAGAAATGGAGGGGGAACAACTCTATGCTTTTAAGTGCACAAGACCATTTTGAGAACCATTTGCTTCATTACAAATTGATGGTGTCCATAATAGCACTTAGCAATACAGACCATATCAAACAGGGCTCAGTATCAATAGGACTCAATACCATTGTGCTAAATAGAGTGACACTTGAGTCAAATTATGGACTCTCCTGTAGTATAATTATCTGCATCTATTCTGACCCTTTCTTGTTTAATCTCAATTATTTTTATGGCCTGGTGTCTAGCAATATAGTAGGAGGCATATTGTATTTGCTCTTATAAACAGGGTAAGTAGATGCAAATTGGCAGGGAGGAAGGAGAACAATCTGTCTGGAATAGCTTTCATAGAAGAAGAAATTTTGGTCAGCGAGACTTATTGTTTAAAAAAAACCCCTACATTGACTAAAATTCCCTTCTCTATACAACTATTCAAGCTACAGAAGCTGTGTTTTTCTATTTATCTAGTAATCCCACTTGCAGTCTGGTGATCATTCCACAAGACCAAGAGAACCAATTTGACTTTCACATATACTTTGATTTTAGGTAGCCACCCATATTTCAGTTTATTCTCCAGAGGGATATGTTAAGTTTCATGGACACTAGCATTTGGGAACATATTCCAAAACCAAAAACAAAATACAACAAAAGCATACAAAGAATCTCAACCACAATGTTCACAAAATGACAAGGTTTTAATAGTGTTTGATTTGTGATTGCATCTCATTGTGTATGCCACACACAGGTACACTTCATGCCCATTCAAAATCCAGAATGGGCTGTTGTACATTATGTCAGGTTATTTCTCATTGTTAGCCCCTGAAAAGAACTGACTAGGCTATTGGTGATGATCAAAAACACACACCCAAAGACATTCTGGATTCATTGCTGCACAGTTGGTGCAACTGTAAAATACTCTTATCTTTCAATCACCACTTCTTTTTAGGAAATCCATTAAATCTCTTTGTAAATCTATTGCTTGCTGAGACCAATTATCAGCATCAAATATGCAATTGTCACTCTGGGTATAGAACATTGTAGCTATTCACAGCACTCCTAATTTTAGGTCAGTTTCGTGCTGACATTATCAAAGCTGGACACTTTTGGAAGAGAACTGTAGCAAACATGTTTTATCTCCCCCTCCCACCCCACCATATACAGAGAGAGGCAGATATATGTTTCTGAGAGCACTTTGGCATTAATCTTCTGATGTCAATTTTGTACTTGCATTGGTGAATTATTTTACACTAAAAGGGCAAATTGAAATAGTAAATGCAATGTTACATTACCTGCCAAGCAGGATAAATGTCAAATACTTGTTTTGTATCTCTATAACACTCTGACCCCAAAGAAAGTATGTAACACAGAACCCAGTGTTTTGTAAATTAAATGAGACTACTGAGTTCAATTAATGTTATTTCTAAGCAAACACACAAATAATTGCTTCTATAAGATTCTACCCTATGCACACACTAACCTGGGAGTAAATTTCATTGAACTTAGTGGGGTTTACTTCTGAATAGTCAAACACAATATGTCACATTTAATCAATTAACATCCTTTCCTCCTTTACACACATAACTATCTCCCTTTGTCTGTTTCTCTCATCAGACAACACACATTCTACTGCGTGTTAAGCAAGTGTTGAAATAAACCAGCACACAATACACTGTGAATATAATATATGATGTCTTGCTATTTTCTATTATATCTGAGTACACACTAGTGTCTACTAAAAGGTGCTAGTGGATACAGAAGCTCAAATTGAAAACCCCATAATGGTGCCATTTTTATTAAAGTATTTTTCTTGTATCTCAGCTCTTTAGACACATTGCATTAAACAAAAATGATCTTTGACATTTTCTAGCTTAATGTAGCTGCCACAAATCCAAAAAGGGTCTTTGGAGTGATGGTTATGTGGAATGCACATACCATTCTTGGTAAACATAAATTATAAAATGACCACAGCAGTAGTTTACTTTTCACACTGTTAAGTCTCTTAAGGGGAAGGGGTTTCTATTATGCCTAACTTCAAATGATAATGCTGTATTGCATGGGCTTTTGCATTAAAAAAGATTGGAAAGAAAGGTATTTTATTTACAACTGAAATAGAATTGCCATTGAATTTCACCTAAAGAAAAAAAAAACAAAATAGAATTTGAGATTCTTGTTGTTAACTAAAATCAAGTTGACTTCAACTTACAGTTTCCCTATGAATGAGAGACTCCAAGGCCCTGTGCAGGCCGGACTTAAAGGCCAGCTTGGGAGTGGAGTCAGGGCATAGCATATACGTGACACACACCCTGATTCCACCCCCAGGACAGTGTGACACTGCATGCTGCTCCACATGGCGTGCGGCATCAGGGTGCTCCTCTGGCGCTGCATCTGCATGACTCAGTGCCAAACGAGTGCTGCAAAGCCACGGCTATCGTGTCCTTTGCAGGGCGCAAAAAGGAACCACTTTTTGTGGCTCCTTTTTGCCCTCTGCATCAGGGTCATGGTGTGTGGTTGCCACAGTCCCGATCCAGCAAAAATGGAGGTGGCTGCAGGCTGCCCCTTAGGGGTGATCTGCACAGCCCCTAAGTCATTAACAGGTCTTGCACATTTAGGGTTGTGTTTTCCTTGGTTGAATCAACCCTTCTTTAATGTGGTCTTCTTTTCCTATCGCTTTCTACTTTAACAAGCATTATTGTGTTTTCTAGTTATTCCTGTCTTCTCATGCTATGGCTAAAGTACAAGAGTCTCAGTTTAGTCATTTTGGGTTATAGTGACAGTTTAGGCTTGATTTGTGTGAGAATTCTGTCTGCTGATAATTCTAGAAACCCTCCTGTCACATACTGGCTGACTTCGCTTCAGGAACACAGGCCTCAGCAAAGTCAGAAAACTTTATTCAGAAAACTGAGTTGATCACAGCATAACAATATTTTCAGGACTGAAGCCTTTTTTGTTACACAGTATAGTAAAAGTACATAGCAATTCAAACATTTTTGCAGGCCTCCATCCCATTCCTCCACTGCACAAACCATTTCTTTACCCAGGACTACCTCCCCTTGTTCCTCTTGTACAAGGCATTCTCATGGAACTGAACTTGATAGCTCACAGACCTCCTTTTTCCTTCCCATATGTCTGCTCATTATCTAGAATCATTAATGGTAAACAATCTATTCACCCAGCATCATCATCCAGTAATATAAAGTATATCAAAACATACAGCTACCACACATGCCAGGAACTTTGATCCTAGCACACACACCTAGCTGCCAACAGTCCAATAGACTAAAGAAGCAATCAGGAAGAGGGAATAGAAAAATTCTCTCTCTCTCTCTCTCACACACACACACACACGCACACACATGCACGCATGCACGCACACACACACACGCACAGAGAGAGTGAAGAAGGAGGAACTGGCTATATTTTTCCTGACAGTTGTTTATCTGTCTTTATCTTTTTTCCTAGAAGCTAATTTTCCCTATGAGTTATGAAAAGAAGAAAGGAAAATTAGCCGCTAGGATGAAAGATAAGGGGAGATAACTAATCTGGTTTCACTGTGTGTGCTGTATTGTTATCTGCTCCCCAGTTTTATCAGCCTGCTGGAGGGACAGCCTTCAGAATTACAGGCAAAGTTATCAAGTGGTGAGTATAATTTGCATTCAGAGGCCTAGTGACAGGCAGCTGTTTTCCATCAGTGGCCAACTGTGGGCTGGATTGCATGGCTCAGTCAGATCTATTGTACATGGATAGCCCTACTTTGGAACTGATGGAATGTAAAGCTGTCTCTCTCACACATGTCTTACACAATTCTGAAGTTGTTTTACCAAATCTACATATTAATAATGAGGCTAGGTGTATATTTGAACAGCCATGTTATCCTGAAGTTCTATTTACCCCGTCTTTATTTCACACTTTTAGATACAGCCGATGTTAAATAGGAGAAAATGAAAAGATTAATGAGGATCTTCAGACAATATTGTCTTTATGACAGCCTTTGTTGGATTGTACCCTAATAAGTTATTTTTTAAAAAAAAATAGTTAAAGTTACAATTCAAAATTGAAATGTAGCTAATTCCTTATAATGAGCAAATAATACAAGCAACTGGTATGTCCAAAAAACAGCAACTTTAAACCACAAATGATCTTGGGTATACAAAACAGATCTCTGGCAAATATAAGAGAACTCAGAGAAGAATATATACCAGTTTCTCCTTAAAAGAACCCTGTTAAAGAAATAGAATAGGAGAAAGTGATGTTATTCAAAATACAAGATCACCATCTAAGGACTTCACTGCCAAACTCTACATGTATAATGTTTGCTTTGCACCACCACTATCATTAATGATTATCAATTAAACCTTTTGTTACAATCGTCAAAAGAATTTATTTCCTCACCATAATCTCTGCAATCCACCACACATTTTATGTAGTGGACTTTGATGTTCTCTAATATTTCTCAGATGAAATCAGAAACTTTATTCTAACACCAGTGTATGCTGCCTGGTGAAGGTTACTGTATATACTCACGTATAAGTCTAGAAATTTAATAAATTGACCCCCAAAACCTGAGTTGACTTATCCACGGGTCAATGTAAGTATTATATCTTGACTCTTATTTAAAAGTAGGAACCATCTTCTGATAAAAAGCAAGAGTATAATATGTGAAGCCCTGACCCCCTCTACTCTCTCATCCATCCAATCTTAAGAGCAAGCACAAAGAGTTATGTCTGCTGGACTTTTGTAAGTTCTTTGACATTGTTTTGCTTTGCTTTATCTTTCAGATCCTTTGTTATATGCCCCTAAGTATTACCCTCGACTTATCCACGGGTCACATCAAAATCCATAATATTGGCCCCAAAACTTGCCTTCGACTTATACATGAGATTGACTTATAGTTGCGTATATGCAGTATTTCCTTCTTTCTTATTTATTCATTTCATATGTAGCCTTTCTCTCAAACTGGACTTAAGGAGGCACACAGATGTAATTGATCAAAAACTTACCAATACAATTTAAAGCAAAATTACCATCATTTCATTTAAACAGAATAACATTATGTTTGTTGAAAACATACATAAACACATAACACACCCCAATAAGAAGCTTCTCTGATAGTGTTTACACATTAAAAGTATGTTTGAACAAAAGGCCTTCCATGGAAGAGCATTCCAGAGGGTGGTTAAAGGTCTGGCAGGTTTGTATGGGGAGATAAGGTTTTTCAGATTGGACTGAAGCTATATAGAATTTTATAGTTCATGACCAGCACTCTGAATTGTGCATGGAAACGAACTGGTAGCAGGTGGAGCTGATTCAACAAGGGAGTAACATGCTCCCTACAAGTGGCCTCGGTCAGCTTTCTGACTTAAGTTTGAATCCTCTGAAGCTTTTGAACAGCTTCCAGAGTCAGTCTCATATAGAGTGTGTTACAGTAATTCAAATGGGATGTAGTCAAAGCATGTGTCACCACAGCCAGATCTGGTGTCTCATGGAATAGATGTGGCTGGTGCAATACTTTTAAGTTTGCAAACTCACTTCTAGCCATTGCTGAAACCTGGGTATCTAGGATCAGAATTGAGTCCAGGGGAACACCCAAGTCACTAGTGTGAGATTTCATGAGGAATATAATCTAATAGTTTGTATGCATACAGTATGACTGTACACTGGTAAGTGAAACAACTGTTTTCAGTTTTCCATACTACATATAATCTGTAATAAGTTCATCTTTAATAATAAAAAATATGACTTCTTCTTTTCCTCCTCCTCCTCCTAGAGAATGTTAAAAATAGGAATCTAATCTCACAATGGATCAAGTTGTCTCTACAATAGAATTGCTAAGAGTGAAGCATATTTATTCAGATTTACCATCAGGATAGAGAGTTATGAAGAATAGGAGCTAAGGCCTTCTTATGTACTTACTGACAAATACAATACAGTGGTGCCTCGGGTTACGAAATTAATTCGTTCCGCCGCCGCTTTCGTAACCCGAAAAGCATTCGCAAGCCGAAATGCCATAGGTGCTAATGGGGAAAAGCCGCGATTTCGTGCGAAAAAGCGCCGAAAAGCACCAAAATTTTCTTCGTAACCCGAAATAACCTTCGTAACCCGGAACAGTTATTTCCTATGGGATTTTTTCGTATCCCGGAAATTTCGTAACGTGGGTATTTCGTATCCCGAGGTACCACTGTACAATAAAATAAAATGTATCTCCAAATATCCCATAAAGGCAAAACAAGAGCACTAATTTACCAAGAAGCCCACATATTTCTTTCCCTTGGTGTACATGACTCAACAACGACTCATCAATAGGACTAGATTAAGACGTACTGTGGTCCTAAACCATACCGTTTAGGAAATACCATACTATTATTTTACAAAGTAATTAGACTTATTCCTAAGTATGTTTACATAGAGTTGCAGCCTTAAACCTGTAAAGTGGGATGTGCTCCTAGGAGAATATATCTTTTCCCTCTCTTTCCTTCTGATCAAATATGCAGAATTTCAAGCTGAAACCTGCTAGGTAGATCTGATAACAGTGCTATCACTGGATATAGTAATACTACCAAAGTAATTTTGGAGTGGAGGTACAAAGGTGAGAGGTTAGTCATTTGTTAATGGAGCAAAGTTAATTAAAAAGGCTTTCATATCCTGTGTGACTTATTGAGAAATTAAATCTTTACTCACAAGAACAATAACCTGATAGCCAGCTACAGAGCACAGTGTTTATCAGCAGAATCCTGGTTCATGCAGGCACCAAAAACCAAAACAGCATCACAAGAAAGAAATCGTCCTGATCCTGAACCAGGCAGATGGAGTTGCACGTTTTGTCCCCTAGGACTAACTGGAACATAATCCCCCTTTCTGGAGCCAACTAGTCCAAAAGTGAGTGTCAGAGATGGTCTTACAATTAGGCAGACTGAAACAGGTACTCTGGCAGCAGAAGGTAGAATAGCTGAAGGAAGAATGGCTGGTCCCTTTGCTGCCCATATGCCACTGAGAGAGACATTCAGTTCAGTTGCAGTTGCTGCCATCCAGAAATGTAATCACTGAAATGGGTCCTGTAGAAATAGGGTGTGCATGAGGGAAAGTGTACCACAGGCATTGGGAGGAGTGACCAATGCATATAGCATGACTCAATGAAAGACTCAGGGGGAGTACTTACTCATACTCTGATCTGCTGCAGAACAGACATCCTCTTCTCATGCAGTTGATGCTTGGTAAAATAGGTTGGGGGCAGTGATAACAGTGGTGATAGTATTGTCACTGTGACGTCCAGGGATCTATAACATGTGAACACTTTACACATCTGTAAGTGTTATAACTAAATTCTGACCCTAGTTTGCACAACTGATTTTTTGCCAGATTTTTCATAATTTTTGCTGCCGTCTACAATCTCTCTCTCTCTCCTCTCTCTCTCACACACACACACCACACACACACACACACACACATATATATATATATATATATATATATCTCACTGATACATGCCAGACTGTAGAAACAAGTGAATTACTGGCAGAAAATGTAACACCATGCAAATCAAAATACTCAAGGAGGTAAACTAATTTAGCCATACAGGTGACTCCAACTTTAATATTGTTTAGAGCAGACTAAATGTGGCTGAAGTTATTTGCGGATCAGTGGTACTGAAGTTAGTATTTATATTGCTAGTTTGTACTGCTAATTCTATTTGCTTTTTTTGGCCTACTTTAAGTAGCTATAATGTTTAATTTAGCTCACAGAATGTACCAAATAAGTGGGCTGCCAATACTCCCCACTGCCACTTTTTTCACCTCCCACTCTTTTGAGTTCAAATTTTGGAAGCACACTCCATCAGTTCAAAAATGAAGCCTTTACACTGCTGACCATTTGCCAGTATTGCCCAGCTATGCAAAAACAATGCAAAATGAAATAAATAATAAATAAATAATAAATCCGGGTGACAAAGGGAGAACAGCAACCCTTTAAAGTAGAAATCCTCATGTAGCAGTGATCCTACATCTCTGATCATGTTGGTGCTGAAAAACACTGGGTAAGCTTGCAATCAATAAAAGTTGACTTGAATGAATGTGCTTCAAATTGGCCGGTAAAGTATGCAGTGAGAGAAAGAAAATTCATGATGGAATATTTTTTACATGGAACATTTTCTTCTATGAACCTTATTTTCAATGTGCTCCAATAATTTAAAGCAGATTAAGGAAATGAGACTTTGAGCATTTGAGAAAGCTACTTAATCAAATTAAACTGGTTGAAATAAGGTTTGAAAAGAGAAGAGCTGTGTCAGTTATAATAAAATGGACTATTATGAAAAACATGAGGCATTTGCTCCATTTTGTACACTGTCCCACAAATAACAATAGATATATCCTACTCATTTTACCATCTGTATTATTTAAATAATGATTACTGCTTATGATCAATCCATTATTCTCCTGACTACCTCACTGCTAGCTACATTTATTTACCCTGCAATAGTTAGCCTTACACTGAATTAAAAGCAAATAAAACAAAGGAAACCAGTTGTAACAATCTTCCTTCTATATGATGAGGTAACAAAGTTTTAAATCTCTAGCCTCGAATATGTAGTTGGTAGCGTGTTTAAAAACTCATCACTTAGGCCAAGCAGATTGATTGTAAATCAGTAAAATAAGTTTATTTTAGAAACAGAACAGAATAAAAGATTGTCAATACTAAGCTGTTGTGAACTTGTCTCTTAATAAATTAGTTGCAGAGGTTTACAGAAACTTATATCGGCTGCGACCCTTTTCCTAATCTGTAGTCCTTCCCTTGGTCTAAAAGATCAAATTTCCTCGTTTTAACACACTGTCTCCTCAGAGACTTTAAGATTATAGCCCTTCTCGGGACTAGTCTTTTCTCCTAACTAACACTATCCTGCAGGATATTCTACTCCAGGCACTCTCTTTTCTAGAGCCCTGGCAGTATAATGGTAGGGAGCCTTTTTTTCATTCAGACTCTACCCCTAACCATCTTTCTCTAATCCCTGAAAACCCTTCTTCTCTGGATTCCAGGTCCTAACTCCTCAACATTCCAACCCCAACTGAACCTTCTACTGCCTGAATCCCAACTGACTCTCCAACTGTCACTTTGGAATTTTCAAACGTTCCAGCCCACAGGCGATTGGCTGGCCCTCAGCTGCCTTCTGATTGGACAGCTGGGAGTGCTCTCCATTACACCAGTGTGTATGGCTGCATACACATGGAGATGTGCACATGCACACACACATCTGCACCATACTGTCCTTAAAAGATGTTGTCAAAACAAACTTTACCACTTTCACTTAAGTAAACAATAAACCATGCACAATATGGTGCTTTATATTCTATGTGCACAAATTTATAGAGATATGCAAAAAGAACTAGCTCTTCCCCAAAGTTTTAACTTCTGATGACCTAGCCCCTCTGAAATATGACACACAGTACTTCTAGCAATTAAAATATGTACCAAATATTGCTTCCCAAAAAGGAAAATAGAGACAAAGCAAAATACAGACAAATATCCACCCATGAAAGCTACAAGCAATGCACTAAACATGGGCAATCAAAGTCTGCTTTTGCTCTATTAGCAAAAAGAAAAAAAAACATACACACACACACCCCTAAATGTTTACCTGCTTCCATTTATTTATTAAGAAATTAAGAAATAAGATTCCTAGGTGGGACTAGCAATTGAATTGCTAGTTCCACCTAGAGGTGGCCCATTGAGATAATGGAACATGTTCAGCTCCACTGTGCCTAGACCCAGAGGAAGATTAAAGGTCCTCCCTCCATCTTAATAGTAACCACCTTGGCCTTGGTGGCTGTGAGGAACTAGCTGTATTTACTGGACTTGATCTCTTTCCCCAATGCCATTCTCTTCTCCTTTTGTGTCATGTCTTTTTAAAAAATGTAAGTGTGAGGATAGGGAATTGTCTAATTAACAATCTATAAGCCACTCTGACAGCCTTTGTGGTTGAAGAGCAGGGTATAAATAATCTAAATAAATAAATAAATATGCAAGTAGTTTGACTATGATGTTTCCATTGGTACAGTCTGCTCTAATTGGAAAATGTCTGAACTCTCCATGAAAGCCAAGATGATCAAACTGAGGCTGTCATACTTTGACGACATCATGAGAGGGTACAAACATTTAGAAAAGACAATAATGCTAGAAGTAGTAGAGGGAATTTGAGAGTAAGACCACATACCAAATCAATGGACTCCATCATGGAGGTCACGGGACTGAATTTGCAGGTCCTAAGTAGAGCAGTGGAAGGTAGGGGGTCTTGGTGATGTCCCATCCACAGAGTTGTCATGACAATTAACTCAACAACAATTAACTACAACAACAGCTACGCATATACTAGGTTATGGCTGTAATCATGTTGGTTAATCCCAACCAAAGTAGATCAATTAAATCAAGTGGTGAATGGATGATTCAAGGTAGAGGTACACTGAAATGATTCAATGGCTCTACTCTAGCTGAGATGAACAATAATATTTAGGACATTGCATATAGGGTGCCAAGAAGTTTGTTCCTTGGTTCATCAGAAGACGTTTTGCTTATTTGTTTCATTGCATAATTTATATCCCACTCTTTTGTTCTGAAAGGGATCCCAAGGCAGCTTAGAACAAAATTAAAAACCAGATGCAAACTAAATAAAAATAAAAATGATAATACAATTAATACCATGGCTTTCATGACTAGTATCATAATCTTGTGTTCTTGACCATGACTGAATAGCAGATCAGATTTCAAATCAATTGAATTTCCACCAACTCCAACTGTGCAATAATAATAATAATAATAATAATAATAATAATAATAATAATGCTTTGTCAGTACAGCCAGGAACTTCAAAGTTATAGAAAATAATAAATAACAATAAATAAAACTTTGATTTATATCTCACCTCTCTGTTGATGACAGAGAGGCGAGATATAAATCGTACAATCCCATATCCCCAGAATACCTGTATATACTCAACTATAAGTCAACATCATGTATAAGTTGAGGGCAGGTTTGGGGGCCAAAATTATGGATTTTGATATGACCCTTGGATAAGTCAAGGGTAAAACTTAGGGACATGCAAGAAAGAATCTAAATGATGAAGCAAAGGAAAAGGATGCCTAAGAACCTACAAAATACTAGTAGGTATAAAGGTTTTGGCTTACACTAAATGCTGGATGGAAAAGAGAGCAGAGGGAGGTCAGTGCTTCCAGGACAGATTGCAGTCTTATTTTTCACCAGAGAAAGGTTTCCTTTTTAATAAAAGTTAAAGTATAGTATTTACATTGACCCGTAGATACGTTGACCTAGGTTTTTGGTGTCAATTTTTTGACTAAAATTTCTAGACATATACATGAGTATGTACAGTATATTACCATCAGCCATCTGACTGAATCGTTCAGACAGAGCGGATTTCCTCTTAATTAAAACTTTGCGTTAAGAGGAAACTCTCTCTCCCTGAACGATTCATTAACACTAGAGGGAGCTGAGGATTCCATGACATTGAAGAAGCACACCAGGTGTTCATACATGTGTGCTTCCTCAACGATCCAGGGAGGATTGAGAGACAGTAAGCCCTAGTGTCATAATATTTTATGTTACCCTGAAATGTTCATAAAGCTAACAAAATGTGGAGTATGCACCATGACTTTTCTCTGTCTAGACTGAGGTTGACTGTGTATATTTGTCTGGGATATCACCTCTTCAGTGGTTGTGTGAAAGAAAGATGTTAGCTAGTGCAACGTACAATAGCATAGCTTTTACTATTTATAGCTCCCCCTGACATAACTTATCCTTGTATACAATTAATATATACAGAAGTAATCTAGCCTAAATTATGCATGGACAATTTTAGCTGTGGACTGAGTTAAACATCCAGTGATTACACAAGATGGATTTACACATTTAGGTTTTCAATATAGTTGTTTTTCCCCTCACCCAAGATTCATATGCTATGCACCATTTGCATACTAATAGTGAATCTATCCAGTCCATGCACCCTTGGCATGCTAAAGTTGGATGTAAGTGGCTTATATGTCAAGGAGGGATCCACGAACAATTCTGTGCTGTTTTCATTATGTGCCTAGCATTTCAATGTTCCTAAAATTACTTGTAATAAAAATGAACAGAATGACATGTTAGAAGCAATCAATCAATGGGTTCCAGAGCATCATTCCACCATATATTAAGAAATTATCTTAAGTGTGTCGTTCTATGAATTCTTCTTAAAAGAAGATTTTTAAAAAAAATTCCCAAGGTCTGGTGTTGTGTCCTTGTTTATACAAGCATTAACAAAACATCTCATGTGTGTGAAAAGTGCCCATTGACATTTCTTTTACCTATGTCCTCTGATGGCTCCACCAGCTTCTTCCTCCACGGGATTAATATGGAGAGCACTGCCCCAAAGAGAGCGAAATGTTTCTTCATATTTAAACTGTTCCTAAACTTCAGTGAAAAGCACTAAAGGTGATCATTAATTTTTAAACTCCAAATAAAATCGCAGTCAAACCCAATCAAAATGGCCTGTTCAGCCTTGACTGGAGAAAATACACACACATACACTTTGTTTTATTAAATCTGATATTCAGAGAACCCAGCCAGACAATTTTAAGATCCTTGTTGTATTATTAAATAAAAATGCATCAGATGTGCCTGATGCTGATTGCCACAGTCATAAGCAAGTTTAGCCTGAAGGGCCTTGGCTGAAAGTACAGTGCCTTTCACTTTTTGTATGTCACTCCTGTCACATTCTTATGTAAACCTAGAGTAAGCTGGAGAGGACAACAGCACTTTCAATTAAAGTTTTAAGTGATTTAAGTAATCTGAAAGCAACTGCTATACACCATACAGAGCATAATACCTTTAAACTACCCTTTTCTTCCAAGCTCCTTAAAGATTATTCATTAAACCTCAGCCTATCTATTATGGATTATGTTACTTCTCCACTACAGAAGGGATTTTTAAAAAGTTGGAGCAGGTTTAGGGTTGCCTTCAGGATAGGAATACAGTGGCCTCATGTGATGCATGTGAAAAAACTGTCAAAGAAATTATACAATATTTAATAGCATGAAATGTATTTTTAATTATTTTATTCAAGCTAACAGCATCTGTTGGCACAAGTAGAATTTTAAATATTTAACGTTTTAGTGTTTTTTTTAAAAAGGGAAGATATCAAAGAACATCCCCAAATGATGCAGAAAAATATTTATTTATATAAATATCAAGTATAATAAGAGTTGGATGGACTCCTTGGTGGATACAATGCATTATAAATGTTGAGATACAATTACAGTGGAATTCAGTATCATTAAAAATTGAAATGGGGAGGCGAGGAATCAGAGAATTTGATTATTCCTCTACATTTTAAAAAAATGGTTTAAGAAAAGACTTATTAAAGCCAAAGTATAAATAAAATTCAAGAAATCAAGAAGAAAGCAACCTGGTGTTAAGTGGTGATTTTTTAAAAAAGGAATGTAAATATGAGACAGCATGGCATAGTGGTTTGAGTGTTGGACTATGGCTGGAGACCAGGGTTCAATTTCCCACTAGGCCACAAAACCCACTGGGTGACCTTGGGCAAGTCACATACTCTCAGTCTCAGGGCAATGACAAACCACCTTGAACAAATCTTGCCAAGAAAACACCATGATAGGGCCACCCTAAGGTCGCCATAAGTCGGAAACTTGAAGGCACACAGCAACAACAAATATTCAGCACATTCCAACATATGTAGTTCCTCCAAGGAGTCAAAATATCAATATTCTGAATAGTGATTCCCACTACAATTCCCATTTTAGTGCTTTCTTTATGCAATGTGGATACACCCCTAGTCTACATTAAAACTGAACTTGTCACATCATCAGCACACCCAAAAGTTTTATTTCTGTTTGTATTCTCACACACCTGCTCATCCATGGGCATAAATTTCTGTTTATATGTACTTCACTCCATGCATCTGATGAAGTAGACTCAGTCTATGAAAGACTATGCTACAGACTTGCTTTCTCTTGGGACCCTATCACATGGAGTTAAAAACTCTGGCTTACTTTTTCTGAATTCAGTTCCAATTTGGGAGGCAGCTGGGTCCTATCATATATAAATTGCCACCAAAATCACCACCCAAATGCAGCCCAGGTCCTCTGAGAAGCTTCAGTGGCCATTTTGTAAGGCCGAAAGCTGTTGTGTTGAAAAAAGGGACTGGCTGGGCGCGGCTTCAACCAGGGCTGTATCCGGGCTTGATCCGGGCAGTTATTACAGTGGCACATTATGTATGATAGGACCCAGCTGACTCTCAAATTAGAATTGAATTTGAGAAAGGTAAGCTGGGTTTTTTTACTTCATCCCCCAACCCATGTGCCGTCACTCCAGAGTAAAAAGAACCCGGTGTTTTCGGGCGCCAGAGTGATGTCGCAAATGCACCAGTGGCACACTCATGACATAAGTGAGGTGAGGTGACATGTGGATGCCGTGCGTCGCTTATGTCACAATGGTGGCGCCCAAATGGACAGGACACTGCCATTATAGTGCCATCACACCGTGATAGGGTTAGGCACCATGCAGTTGCCATGCAGTCCCTAACCCTAAAATCGGCATATTTGGGTCATCTGTTTCGGCCCTATAGCAGAGAAAGTAAACTTCCACCTCCCTCCCTCCCTCTCTCTCTCTCTCTCTGTATGTAGTTTCTTCCATTTTCTTTTGTTCATTAGAATTTTGTCATTCACCTGCACCATCCATCCTAACTGATGGGTTGTTAATGTCTCTTACAGTGGTTTACATAAACAGTTAGAATGCACAAAGAGAAAGAAAGAGAGAATGGATGATAATGAACGTAATTTATTAGTCTGTTGAGTATTTGTTTTGACACTTCTACCAATAT
This sequence comes from Sceloporus undulatus, assembly GCF_019175285.1. Lineage (NCBI taxonomy): Eukaryota > Metazoa > Chordata > Lepidosauria > Squamata > Phrynosomatidae > Sceloporus > Sceloporus undulatus. Next base: position 121,405,010 of record NC_056524.1, read on the forward strand.
GAAATCACTGTTACAATGGAGATGATTATAATGTACCCTTTTTTCTGATCTCATGAGATGATCATCATCAGTATAATGCATACAATATCACACTTTAACAATTTTTGGCTATTTCATTCCTCATCCCATAACAGGTTTTCCCTCCCTTTTCCTCCTTAATACAACAGATGACTTTTTCTGATCTGGAATGTGACCACTGCTGTTAGCTACTGGAGCTTAAGAAAAATGGCATCTTATGGACAAATAAATATATATTGATTTAAACAAAACAAAACATACATGTAATAACATTGCCAGAGGGCAAGACTCTGTTACCACTTTTTATGTGTTCCCTCACAGACACCTTACACAAATGATTCCAAGTCTGTCGGTGAATTTGATCTAGCTGCACACTGTGGCTAAAAGCTCCCTTGTTACATACTTTATTTAGGCTGCAAATTCTCTTACTACACGCTGCAAATTCTACTGTGATCTCTATAACCTAAACCAAATATGAGGTTCATTGTTTCTTCACTTACTGCATCACCTCTGGAGCCTGGGGATGATTGTACAAATCATCCTCCAGTAAAGGTAAAAAGGTACCATCTTTTAACCCATGTTTCAGTGTGCTAGATATTAAGTCAATCTTATCATTCAGTTGGTTCATATTAGGTTTTAAAATGTTTTGTTTTCTTCTCACAAGGAAATTTCTACATGTTTATATGTGGCTAATTCGCACAGCTTTTTACATTTAACTACAGTGTGTTTGTGGGTTTTTTTTCTTGGTTTTTGCATTATTCTGTCCATGGTTTTTTTGGGGGGGGGGCAATGTCATGTAAAATTTGAAAATAGTCAAAGCAAACTGTGGGTTTTCTCACAAGTTTAAGAAGATGGAATAATCCTACTTTCATTAAGCATGTCTGCCCCCGTGATAGTTTTCCCCATCTCTATCCTCCAAAGCTACACTGTTATTGTTCAATTGCAATCCTGGTTTACTGCAAACACTCCCTCTCCCTCTTTTTGTTTGCAGGTTTTTTCCTCATTCACAGAATGAGTGCATAGTTTAATCCCTTTGTTGCTCATCACTACTTTAATTTAGCTGTAAGGGACAATGCTCATGTCCATTACTAAGCCAAACAGCCAGCGTTGTCAAAGACTACTCTGTGAGTCATGTGGCCAGCATAACTGCACAGAATGCTATTACCTTCCCACCAAAGTGGTACCTATTTATCTACTTGCATATGCATGCTTTCGAACTGCAAGGTTGGCAGAAGCTGGAACTAGTGATGGGAGTTCACCTCATCATACAGCGCTCGGGCCTTGAACTGCCAACCTGCTGATCCTGCCATCAACAGAGTCAGCATCTTAACCACTGAGCCACCACATCTCTAAATAAAACAATTTTCTAAAAGTTTTAACTAGTATCCTACCCTCCCCCTGTAAAATAATTTGCACTTACCGTACAATACTATATCCTAGAGTGACCCCTGTTAGAGTCACACACACCATTTATAATCAAAATGCACGTTGATTTTGAGTCACACATTTCCTTCCCTTGAAATTGCATGGATAAAATTGCAAGGAGCCCTCTACTTTGTCCACATGCTTGCTGTATCAAATTATTGTCTGCAAAAGCTACATTTTTTTCTCCTGCTCAGCATGCATTAATTACCCAATAGCCTTTCTTGTTTTCCTTTCCTTTTCCACCCTCTCCTTTGGCCAGGCCATTTCTCATCTCATCTGCTACTTCTGCTGTCTTCAACATGGTTGTGGGAAGAAAGGCAGGGCATCATTTGAATAAGTATGTCTAAGATCAGTTACATATATAAGAAGTGCAGACATAATATTAAGAAGATATGGGAGAAAGGTTTTCAATTAGCTGATAATTCAGACACAGAAAAGGCGTAGTTTGTCAGTGGGAAATCTAACCCAGGATTACAGCATGGATGGGACTGCACTCCTCTCGAAGGATAAACATTTGAGGGTTAGTATAGTCTTCGGCCTGTTCCCCCCCACCCACCCTTTTGGAAGCTCAGTAGTCAGGATTATCCCTGTGCAATTTGGCTATTGAAAACTGTACAGTGAAGAAAGCTGACAGGAAGAAAATCCACTCATTTGAAAAGTGGTGTAAGAACAGAGTTGTACAAATTCCATGGATTGTTAAAATGACCAGTACATAGATTCTAGAGCAAATCAAACCTGAATTATCCCTATAAACCAAAATGATCAGACTAATGCTATCATATTTTGGCCATGTGCTGAAGTAACATGGCTTATTAGAATACATGATAATGCTTGGTAAAATAGGAAGCAGCAGAAAAAGAGGAAGACCACATTGAAGAGGGATAGACTAAGCACAGTCTTGAGTTTGCAGGACCTCAGTACAGCAGAGCATGAGAAGCTTTCTTGGACATCATTCATTCATAGCATCAACTGAAGCTAGCTTGATGACAATTAACAACAGCAGCAGTTCAGCTAGTATCCCATCTGCACTATTTCCTTCATTCTGCATATTATATTCACTGACGGTGAGTAAAAAATAAAATAAAATCTAAAACAAGCATTTATAGTGAGTTTTACATGTATGTGTTTCTCTTTCCATACTGTTAGGGAGATTAGCTGTGAATATCAATATTAAGACCTGCTGTTGCTTTCAAAAAGCCACTCACATACCTATTTTGGGCCCCAAAGAAACATTTCCAAAGCCACCTGTATCTCCTGCTGCCTTCTCTCAGATGGTTTCCTATACTGTAGCCAGTAGATGCTCAAAATGCTGTTTTCTTATTTTCCCCCCAGGCAAAATGAGTGCCTGCCAGCTATTTATTTTATCACTTTTTCTAACAGAGTGTAATCTTGCCTGTGTGTTTATGCTTGCCATTTCCTTCTCAAAGTTTTGTTAAGGACTTTTTTTTCTTTTCTTCTTCTACTACCTTTTTGAATAGCTTCAGTCAAGCAGAAGATGATTTCAGCAAGCCACTTTCAGCTGGAGAAATGAGATCTATGTTGGAATATATAACACACTAAGATTTTACACTTTCTGTGGGCTTGCTGGGGTCATAGAGGTCATTGAAATTAAAAGCTCAGAAAACACTTCTGAAGGTAATACTGGGCAACTGATGTTATTATTCAAGTAATTTGATTGGTCAAAGGGATGTCTTCCAAGAGAAGAATGAATGTCCATAGTGACCTGTTTGGCTCTTTAAAGTGAAATACACCCAAATTAGGGTTTTGGGAGAGATGTGGGTACTGGAGACTTACACTGGGGACTCTGGAAGGGGGGGGGCACATGTAGCCAACAGGGCTTAGTTGGCTCTCCACTGGCTTAGGACTTTATCACACATATTTTTATACCACAGTTAAAGTTGGAAATAGCATCTTTGGCGTTATGTGTCACGTCCTCTCTTATTTGCCACTGCTGTACCTCTAGAGCATGGTTAAGTTCACCTTTTCATTGATGGGACAGCAGTCAATAAGCTCCCAGTTGTGTTGTTGTGCATTAGTCTCCAGGTGTGATAAGCTTCTCCCACATCAGTTCTGAGATTGGGCAGTAAAGTGGTATTAGTCTCCTCCTGTTCCCCTTTCCCCTTGCTTTTTCCAAATAAGATGTGAGATACACGCGCGCGCGCGCACACACACACACACACACACACCTACACCTGAAACACAGGTTAGGTAGGACAGAGGACAAAGTGGTTGATATTTCTTTTCTTTAACAGACATGATGGCAGTAAGAATGAAGCTCGTGTGATAAAGTCCTTGGTCATGAACTGAGACTTGAGGGTTCAAGTTCTCACTGAGCCATCAAACTCACTGGCTACTTTTAGTCCATGAATGTGGACTTCATCTCATTGGAAAGGAAGCAAATGAATGAGACAAAAGAGAATCTTTTACCAAGGCAGTTCATTGGCCTGTCTAACTCATTCTTCTCTAAACTAACTGGCTGAAGTTCCCAAGACAAGAATCGTGCCTAGCCTAACCTAGAGATGCTGGAAACTGAACCAGGGAACTTCTGTCTATGTATATTTGCACCTTTCTGTTTTCTCTTCAATATGATGCTCATGTTCAAAGAAACGTGGACATATGGACCTTAGCAGAGTTGTTTTATACCAAGGAAGATAATTGATAAATCTACTTGAGTGTTGTCTATTATGAGTAGCTGTGGATCTGCAGGACTCCCAAATGCCCTTTCCTGACTCTAGCTGGAGATATCAAGGGCAATACTTTGATATTTTGTGTCCAAAATGTGCACACTACCAGTGACCTGTTGCCCAGCTTATGATATGGCAGCTCACTCTGTACTGAAGTAGAAATCACACACATGACCGATTCACATTCTGGAACAATTTGCAAGGTTCTGAGCAAGGATTTTCTCCCTCCTCCCTGAACATGTGCCTTTATCTGTTTCTCCAGAACCCATCTTCATAGATCTCAGAAACCAGATGCCACCCAAGTGTTCTCAAGAGAGCTGTAATATTTTCTTCTCAAAAAAGACCAATATTAACCTGGCATCACTTTGGTAAGCTTGAGCCAAATAGGTTTTATCGTTATGTAGTTGCCACAAAATCTCTTTGACAGAATTGTCAATGAAAGGGTTATTTTAAAGCAATACAGAGCTCACATTACATGGGTTTACCTGTAGAAAGATGGGGGGAAATATGACAGTGGCAAAAAAATTAGGAGACGTTGATGTTCAAAAGAGCTGTAAAGGCAGAACAAAAAAAATGCATACAGATATTGTTTCCAGACAGATTAAAGCTATATTACACATACTATTAAAACATAGATCATAGATCATAGATCAAAATTATTCATCACCTATGCAATTTACCCCAATCATCCCCACATATCTAGATCTCAAGTGTATTGCTTTGTTTAAGTACCAAGCTGTAATGAAAGATATTTTTGAATCTTGATCACTCATAAAGTATGTTGTTCTAATATGGGTATCCTAGTACATTGTTCATTTGATATATGAACCAAGATACAAGTCTCTTTCCTGCTGATACAGTTTGCACTTAAATAATATATGAACTGTATCCTCAATTTTATGGTCTCCACAGAAACAGGTTCGCTCATTAAACTAACTACAAACACAGCCATGGACATGCACCCCAAATTCCTTCAACTGAGAGAAAACAGAGGGTTTTTTTTTTCATTCTTGAAAATGAGAATGAAATAAGCAAAGACTAACACTATATGCATTCCATTCTTTTTCACTTATGGCCACCCCGCTTTTGAAATAGGTCATTCCCCATCTGGTACAGCTCTGAAAGGGCAGAGTAGCTGATGTCCCTCTGGGGATAAAAATAAATGGAAATGTGAACTAAGGACTAGCAAGTGTTCACCAGCCTAATTACACAAAATATGCTATAGGGATGCTTCACACCACACGAGGAAATCTGACAGGAATTAGGAGATCCTTCCAAAGCACTTACAGGACACTCAGAATGAGTTAGCAGCACTTAACTAACACACTAATTCTTTGAAGTGTTCTCGCCAACCATCCTTGAACATCAAGAACAGTAATAAGTTTCAGAGTTTGTCAATTGCCATTTAAGGAGAAAGAAAGAGCCTTGACATTTGTAGAGAAAAATTACTTTTGATAAAGGGAACTGAAGATCTATTTTCATATTGTATCAAACAGAGAGATTGCTAGGTGTCAAGCAGACCATTAGTGTAGTCTTCAGAGTGTTGGACTGTGTCATCCACAACAGTCATTGGGTGGCCTTTGGTCAGTCATTTTATTTTAATCTGAACTACCTCATGTGGTTGTTGTGAACAAAAAGTGCAGAGGAGGAGTGCATATACACTGTAGAAATAATGCACTTCGACGCCACTTTAACTGCTGTAGTTCCATCCTACAGAATCCTGGGATCTGTAGTTCTGTGAGGTACCAGCATGCTTTGACAGAGAAGGCTAAAGATCTTATAAAACTACATATCTGAGGATTCCATAGGATGGAGCTACAACACTTAAAGTGGTGTCAAACTGTATTATTTTGGCAGTGGGCAGCTATATACAGTGCACCTGCATTATACGCAGGCGTGCCTTACAAGGCTTCTAGCATACATTGGAAGCTGTGCCAGAAAAACCCTGGTGCACCCTGGAAGAAGTAATGGGATGCTTCGCAGGAACAAGCCCATTACTTCCAACAGGGTTCAAACATAAGTGATTTTTCCCTTATGTAGGGGGTCGGAATGGATCCCTGCATAAGGGAAAGGCACACTGTATATGTCTTGAGCTTACTGAAAGAAATTTGGAATACAGTTGTAAGCAACTACTGTACAAAAGTAACTAATGCATCAAAAAAAAAATTAAAACCTGACTGAGAAATTAGCAGACTTTTGAACAATATGATTAATTACATAACTTCTTGTGCAGTCAGCATAGTATCTCACTAGTTTTGCATATAGTATGAGCCACATGACCTGGATGTAGTGAAGTATAATGTGCACTATGTGGTCTGCCATGTGACCTTGCTGCCTTGGATGGAACACACTGGTCTGTTGCCACAGATGAGTTGAAAGCCAACTGCTAGCTTAATTGAATTCTATATAGGTATGAAAAGAAGATGGAGTATACCGTGCTTTCCTTCATTTCAGGAATTAAAATCCTATCTTTGTCTAACCCTGTTCTAAGTAGTACAGTGTATGAAGGGGGTTCATTTGTTTTTAATTCCCCCACTCCAGGTAAGTTATAGGGAACAGAAGGGGAACATTAGATATAAGCTTGTGTGTCTCCTCACATATGTCTTCTTAGTGCATAATATCAGACAGTAGACTCTGCAAAACCATTCCATGCTAGATTGTTCCAGTTTTGAACCCCTGCATTTTATGATCTTCATTATCTATAGGAGAATTTAGAGACACTGGATCAGCCCCCACAAGACAGTAGGCTTCAGAAAGATAAATTTTAAAAAAATTGGGGGAAAACAAATCTAGAAATTGGAGAAGAAAATATTGTCATCTACCATTTTCCTTGGCCAGTAAGTGTCAATGGGCTTTGAAGGTGACAATTTGCCCACCACAAAACTTCCAATATGACAACTTATAATTTCTCAGTAATGGATCATGAGAAATTAATTTCAAAACATGGGGTTCTTCTATGTTCTATTTTCTTCCTCACCAACTGGCTGCAAGCGAAGAGAACTGCATTTGTAACAAGACAGTTTTACAGATACCCTCTGTATATTCAGTAGCTATCTGGAATGAAGATTTATTAGGTTCTGAACAGATTAAGAACATACTTTCAGAGATTTGTAATATACATAATATTTACAAATCAAAATCTGTTACCCAGAAGGGAAAAAATATAAACAGAAATTAAACAAGAGAGTGTTTGGCAGCACAGGATATATTTCAGTATAGAGATGTATACAATGAGATAACTCTGCAATGTACAAAGATGTGAATCATTATTTATGAAGAAGGCACAAACTTTCATTAAAAAGACAAATGGCTTTGGGGTGGGATTTGCACATATGAGATAAGATTGCTCACCCTCCCTGTTTCCTCCTATCACTTGAAAAAGCATTTTCTAACTAATCCAAGCATTTTTTTAAAATGCAAAAACCAGAATGGACAAAAGGAACTTCACTTATTGAATTTCTGCTTTTTCAGATAACTGTTAAAAACATAGGACTCCCTCCATGTGTTTCCAATATAGTTGTTGTGGTTCTTAACTGCCCTCAAATCGACCCTAACTCATGATATATGAGACATCTGCAAGACCTCCTATCCTCTTCTGGTCTGCTTAAGTTCTGTACATTCAGGCCCATGATATCCTTGATTGAGTCTATCCATCTGATGTGGCCTTCGTTCTTCCTTTCTTAGCATTGTTGTCATTTCTAATGAGTCATACCTTCTCATAATGTGGCCAAAGTATGGCAGCCTGAGTTAAGTCAATTATTCCAGTATGTCTATAGCACTATTTCAGTATAGACCTCATACAAAACTGATAGAACATCCACTAATGAACAAAAAAAAATTGAAAGAGTTCCATGGGAATGGCTGTGTCATCAATAAATCTGGGTTTAGAGGCCAAAGGCTAACCATTTAAAATTGTTCTTAAGAGCAAAAACTATGAATTGAAGTGTGATTGAATTCTGGGGCAGAAAAATAAATGCAAGCATATGCTTCTTACCACCAGCACCATAAACATCAACCTGGAAGAAGGTGATTTTGATGAGAAACTTAGATCTCTCTTTTACCACTGTTCCAAGTCATTTGGCATGTGATTGCATTTCAGATTTAAAAAAAAAAAAGGTTTGGGAGATCAGTCACAAATCTTCCAGATAACTTATTTAGGCTTAAAATGATAACACAGCAGAAGGCTCCATAATTTGATGGAGAAAGAGGCAAATATGATCAGTGGCTTTTTATTGTTTAGTCTAGGCTGCTACTTAGGAAAGAGTGACTAGGAGACAGCTTTGTACCACTGTATTCACAGGAGCCAAACATGACATCTGCCAGACAGATTACTCTTGTCTTTGTAAGCGTTTACAGTTTTAATGGTTTCTCTCTGAACAATTTGAAACTTTAGCTTAAAGCTCTCAGTATCATATAGTTTTATCGCTGTGTACTCCTGAGAGATTATGAATATGACTCCTTTCTTCCATAGTCTTCCAAATCAATCTTATTTTTGTGTGTTTTTATTGCCTTTGTTGCAAAATAAAAGCCCATCCAAATAATTTACAGACAGCTGCAAAAATGGTCATGATAAAAGTAGCCATTATGAGTTCCTATCATTCCCTGCATGAGAACACTAGAGAGTTGTGATTCATTGTACAAAATGGAAAATGAGATTGCTAACCATATATTCACATTGTTTATGTATTCCCCTTGTTCTAAGTGCCATCAAAATAACACCAAGGAGACAGTTCAAATGCTTAATTATTCATTTAACAAACATACAGCTTACTTTCCCAATGAAAGAATAATATCCAACGTGACACAGTTCTGAAAGGCCCTCAGAAACAGTTTCTTCATTATTTTAAAAGGTGTGTTCTTTTTAATACATATGTAACAATGGCTGAAGGATTTAATTCATTAAAGAACAAACTAGTAGACTAGAAAGTCAGCAAAGTTGTCTCAAACACAATTTGAAGACTAATAAAAACCTTCATCAAATTTGATACAAGCTTTTAAAGAATGATACATTCTTATCCAATGTTTATCAAGTTCTGAGCCATTGAAGAATTCTCAGCATTTCTACAGAAGAGACTTGCCATCTTCTATCATTAAGCTCAGCTATTTTGGTTATTATACCACCTCCTCCTTTTAATTTGACATCACCATATAACTTGACCAAAGTCAGAAGTATACCTATTGCAGAGGAGGAAATAAAGGCATTGCCACATTCAAATTAGAATTCTACTCCTCATATGAAATTGTCCTTCAGTCCCCAAATTTCTAACATTGCAGTGACTTCAAATATCAATTGAACATTTAGAAATGTAGTTTAAGCATCTAAAAAAAAAGGAGACGGAAAAGATACCAAGAAAATGCAAACACAGCAAATAGTTTTGAGTGTAAATTACTTTCATTTTCTTAGTCTCTACAATGTTATAAATTGGGGGGAGGGGTGTTGAAAATAAATTTCATCTTTTGTGTGGAATAATTCTTATTTTGGGGGGCAGGATGCCTTCATTACTCTTCTCCATAGCAGCAGCCCTGAGAACAGCATTGATTTTACTTTGGAAGGCCATGTGAAGAAAGGATGAGGAAGAGGCCAGGAACAAAAACTTCATGATATGTGCAATATACTGGCACCTTGTTGTTAACTGCCCTTGAGTTGACCACAACTCATGGTGACCTTGTGGATCAGACATCTCCAAAAAACCCTGTCTCAGATGCTCTGCTCAGGTCCTGTAAATTCAGACCTGTGACCTCCCTAAATGAGTCTATCCATCTTTTAGTGCAGTCTGTCTCTCTTTCTATGGTCTTCTACCTTCCTTAGCATTATTATCTTTTCTAATATATTGTGTCTTCTTATGATTTGGCCAAAGTATGGCACCCTTAGTTTTGTCATTTTGGCTTCCAGGGAGAAGATCAAGCTTCTAGGCTTCATCTGTTGTAGGACCCATTTCTGGATATCCATGCTATCCTCAACCCTCTTCTCCAGCACCACATTTCAAATGCACTGATTTTCCTCCTGTCTTTTTTTTTTTTTTTCACTGTCCATCTCTCACATCCATACATATGATGGGGAATACAATGGTTTGAACAATTCCAATTTTAGTGTTCAGTTCTACATCTTGACACTTGAAGATCTTATCTAATTCTTTCATGGTGGCCCTTCCCATTCCTAGTCTCCTCAGGGATGTAGCCAAGGGGGGGGTCTGGGGGGTCCGGACCCCCCCCCTTCCATTAGAAAAATGAATGGTGTGTGCTGCTGTGCCGCCGCACTCAAGCCCCATTATAATGGTGGCACTTAGTCTGGACCCCCCCCCCCTTCCTAAAATCCTAGCTACGTCCCTGGTCTCCTTCTTATTTCTTGACTGTAATCTCTGTTCTGATCAGTGTTTGATCCAAGGTATGGGAACTTTGACTATTTCAATTTCCTCATTATCTAGATTGAATTTATGTAGATCCTCCATGGTCATTTTTCCCCCTTTATATTCAGCATTAAGCCTGTCTTTGCACTTTCTTCTTTTACCTTCCTTCGTAATTGTCTGTGAGGTTTTCTGCTCATAGTATGGTGTCATCCACATATTGCTAATGTCCCTTCCTCCTATTTTCCCTCCTTCTTATGAGACAAAATCTGTTCTTCTTATGATATTCTCTGCATACAAGTTGAGCAAATAAAGTGACAGAATGTACATTATGAGAATTACCCTCTCCCACAATAAAACACAAATACACTGATTAATTTGCTCTTTCTTCCCTCTCTCCACTTCCCTCTCTAAGCTTTGCCCTGTGTGTCACAAAGACTTTCCATGGAAATCAAAAATGTCCTATTGCATCTAGTCCCCAAAGTCTACTTCAGCACTGCCAAATAAATTCCCCAACCCTCTATTTGGCAGACTGAAATTCTCCCCATCTTTATGTATTATGTAACCATCCTTAGGGACAACCTGACAATCCAGGGGTGAGGGGAGTGAAAAATCCAATTTTCTTCCTGTAAATCACAAGCCAGAGCCATGTAGCCCTCCAGGTATTGTTGGACTGTAGCTTCCATGAGCCCATCCAGCATAGTCAAGGGTGAGGTATGCTGAGTTGCAATTCAGCAATGACAGAGAAGCAACATAATTCCCATCCCTGCTGCAAATTCTAGTTAAAATAGAGTGGTATGTGTTATACTTCAACATTATTATTTGTATTCCTTGTCTAACTAAGCACAGGGTACATGCAACCACCTCAGTAAAAATGCTTTCTTTGTCCTGGAAGGAAGCATAGGCAACCAACTGCATTGACTGAATGCATTGCCACCTGTTCCATTTCTTATGGTAAACACAACACCTTCAGTGAAACATTCTGCAATAAAGAATGCTGTTTTTAATTTCTCAACATACCTAATCACATCTGAGTCTCTGAATGAATGTTGGCTTCCACTTATCAATCTACTAAAGATTTAGTTGATCAATTAAAGTAATGTCTTTGTGTAGTGCTGTGTGTGTTGTGTGTTTTGCATATATAGTGGATGGATATAGTATATTGTGAAGACACACACAACGAATAGTCCTACTTTCAGTGCTATTTGAGGGGGGGGGAAGAAAACTTTGGCTTATGTATTCCACCCATCACACATTTGATTTGTTTAATGTTAATACCTTGCACTGTATCATTGTGTGTTTAAAAAGTATTCTTGAAAATGTAAAGTATTTACATGTTGCGTAAGGAAAGATGCACTGTGAAAAGAATTCACTGACTGCATGTGCATGAGAGGAGTTCTTGTTTTGATGAATTATATGGTCCAGCAATGTACAGTTTAAGTCCCGAATGCCAGTGGGTTTACAGTGGCTGGTTGGTCATGCACTGAATTATATTGCTCACTTTCTCTTGCACCAGTCAGATTCGTTCCAAAAAACTGACATTTTTCTCCGCTGAAAGACAGCAAAGAACACACAGCACAATGCAGGAAACATACAGTAACTTGTGGAGAGGTGTGGAGGTGGGGGGGGGGAGGAAATCAGACCTTTTAGGGTTCAATTGTTTAGTTTGGAAACTATACTTCAAGTGGAAGAGCAGGAGGCCCACAGGACCATTTGTCCTGGACAAGGCACTCAGTTGCCAGCACACACAAAAAAAAGCAAAGGCATTGGAAGATGTTCTAAGCAAGTTGAACTGAAGGTCTTGACAATACCAGAGCAATAGAGTGAATCGGATTTCCTGGAGAGGGGTCAGTCGGTCATTGACTGACTGTGCTATAAAGCAACTCAGAGAAACTCAGCTGAATCCATCCACCCATCCACTATTCCATTTTGTAACTTTGAAGGAGAAACTTTCAGACAGGCTAAACCCCCAACTTCAGGTATGCAGAAACTCCCCTCACCTGGGAAATGGCTGTAGGTCACCAATGTTCAGAAGAGGATTTTTTTCTTTGACTCAATCTCCTGTATACTAGCCTTCTCATAATCGAGAAACACCGACCAGCATGTTTCTATTGAGGTCAAACAAAACACTATGAAGACAAAAACCTAACTCGTTTTTTATAATGTAATCTTTTTTATCTTTGATCTTTTCTCTTTAAAATTGCCATGACCACATGTATTTAAGTCTGACAAATATTATGTAGTATATTATATATATATATATATATATACTATATATATATATATATATATTATATATATATATCCTTACTATATATATGCAAGGTAAGCCAGGGATTTTTTTTCTCTCTGAAAAAAGGGAGGGGAGGAGATTGCAAATATTCTTTACATATATGAACAAAACCAAATAGACTGAATTTTCTGATATGAATTTTCTTCAACATGCTTATGGGACAGTATCCTTCATTGAATTTAAAAAGCTCCGGCTGCTTAGGGAGCACAAGGCGGCTGGGGGGTAGCAGACAGCTCTCATCTAAAACACATTTCTGCCCCCCACCCAGCATCTGCTGCTAGATCTTACTTATTGCAATTGTGTTCAGACATACTGTACATGATGGGATGAACTAGGACCACTTCATTTAAGTCTTTAAATTCTCTGATCCTGCAATGAGATATCCTTAGTGTAGAATTCAGTTGAGTCCAGGGGCTGTCCTTGAACACCTAGAACACCTTGAACACTTGTAAAAAGTGATAACCTCACATCCCAATTTCATCCTGTTTCTCTACAGGCTAATATAAGCCAGTCATTTCTAGCCAGGAAGATCCTTCCAGGCCATGCCCCTTCCTAATCCCACAGTTTTCTTGAGAGTCCACCTGGGATCAGTCCCAAATTGCCCTTTTCACACCAGTGAATCATAGGTATAATTCAGGAAACTCCTTAAACCAAAAGGATCCCTTTTCTATTCTAGTGCCCCATATTTATCCTCATTTCCTTCTCCATATCTGCACTTACTGCTCAGTGACTGAACTGCATTTTTAAGATCACACCTTGGCCAATTTTCCCAATGCCAACAAAGCCCTCAGTGGATTATAGGTGAAAAAATCCCAACAACTTTGCCTCAAATTTGCCAAACAGATGAGAGGGTCACAAATTCCTGTGAGAACCAGGATAAGCCTACACTGAACCTAAGGGTGAAAAGATAGATCAAGTGCCAAAGCAGCAAGAGTATAATGGTGAGGACAAGGGAGCTTAGACTCCATCTCTGTTCCTACCTCAAAATTGGCCACAACAAATACAATCTGGTGCCACAACAAAGCAATGCACAGCATCACTGCAGTGGTTTTTCTGCTCCCGGGAGGACTAGTGCAAACTCTCCCTGTCTCCATTGCCACCAAAAAGGTTGCAACTACATCGCAAAATTAATGCACCATTTTAACTGCCATGGCTCAGTGTTATGGAGTTCTGGAATTTCTAGTTTGGTGAGATATTTAGCTTTCTCTGTCAGAGAGTTCTGGTGCCACAACAAATACAATCCCATGATTCCATAAGATGCAGCCACAACAATTAAAGTGGTATCAAAGTGCATTAATTTTCCAGTGTGGCGGCAGCCAAAGAGGAATTTGCAACAGTCCACTTATAGTTTTACAATTTTATTCTCAAAACAGCTCTTTCAGGTAGCAAAGAGGAGAGATGCTTGTTTTCCTCAGGCCATACAGCAATGTCATTTTTTGTGGGGTATGTAGATTCAGAAATCAGAATATCTCATTTCTCAATTATTCCCTACAGATTTTACCCAGTAGACAAATGATATTGCACCGCTGTGGTTCATCCTATGGCTGGCCAGACTCTGAAGAACCTCAAAGTTATTCTGTAAGGATATGAAAGTTATTTTGTAAGCACAAAAGGAAAAAGAAAAGGGAAAATAAGGGTAGGGGGGGCAAGATCTGAGATGCCACGTTTAAAACCAAATTCCTGTGTGTTTAATTAATTTGGAGATAAATCTGTCATGTTTTATGAAGGGCTAGCAACTGAATCCCAGAAGGGAGAAAGACGCTCATTGACTAATTTGCACTATCACTTATCTTGAGATAGTGACTCTTTAAATTATTTCCACTTCTGTGTTGTTTATGCATCATGGAGAATAAATGAGGTAAATAACCCACAACTGACATTTCTTATAGTATAAATGATCATATAATAGGATTGTTCAGGAGAAACAGCCAGGAAGCTGTCACTGCATCCTCCTAGAATCTGCTCCCTGAGGTGGTTGGTTTAAAATGCCTAATGCTGGATTTCCGTCATAAAACCAAGGTTTTCTGCTATCTATTTGTAGAACAGAAGTAGGCAGATTCCAAGGGATAGCGGATGTGTCATTATCCATCAGTGGTTGAATGGACTTCAAAGAAAAATATAATTTAAAAAACAAACAAACAAAAAACAACAACCAAAAAAACCAGAACAAAACTAGATGTAACCAGAATTCCATTTCCTGCTTTGTAAGAAAAAGGCTGGCCAATGTAACTAAGAAGAATATTATGCCTCAGTTTGCTCATGGGATAAATGTGGGATTTAAAAGTCAAAGGCTGGTTTTATCACACTTCCCCGTAGCCGGGTAGTATGCAACCCATATTCAATCCACACTTCTCTGGGCTCCTTGAGCAGTTTTTCAAACACAAGCTTTTCCTCTTCTTGAAAAGCTGCACAAGAACCCGGAGAAGTGCAGATGGCATATGAGTTGCATGTCTTTAAATGTTAAATCCCACATCTATTCCATGGGCAAATTGGCAGTGCAATAATCTCCTATGAAGAGGGAGCTCTCTAATTGGAGTTACATTTGATAAAATCCTCCCCCCCACACACATCCATCCCTCCCATTTCAGCTTTGCAGTGCCCTAACCAAAGTGTTTTCAAGGTGCTGGAGATTGGGGTGAGAAATGACATCTACAGCACTCTTCTGGTTATGGGACATGTTGAGAACAGGCAGTTGAAGATGATTTCTTAAGATCCTGCTCAATTCCGTTCTTCAGTGCAATTGGCAACCAGGAGAATGTTGCAGACATCATTGCCTAGCACACTGATCTGATGCAGAAGCTCAGAAATGTTTCAGCTGGAGCACTACCAGGCTGGAACCATAGATTTTTAGGGTTATGTTAGTTTTTAATGCCCATAAATGTGAATCCCCAGCAGTAAAAAGATTGTATGTTCATCTTATGATCTTGTAACTTCTGAAGAGGATGCTAGCTGGTATTTTTAACTTTTAAATAGTGTGAAAAGGGACTACACCTTGCTTAAAAGGAGACTCATTGCTCCAATGTGAATCTTCCCTGAGTGACAATTTTCTGTTTTTTTTTTAATTTTTGCCATTTCTCTCTCTCCTGGGAGCAGTTTTGGGGAAATCATAATGCTGCAAAATGACTTTGGAAGGTAATAAGAACCTTGGAAGGCAATAAGAGGTTATACCACATTTTCAGATAACAGGACATGCCTGGATCTATTTACCTAAGAGCCAAAACAGACAGGCTTGAAACACTAGCTTCCTGGTAGCTTGGGTCATGGCAGACACACAGTGTACGCCCTGATGATGCTCTGAAACCACCAGGCTACTGTTTTAATATGTTGTTTTTAAATATGTTTTATTAGATGTTGTAACTGTTTTTACTGTAATATGACATATGTCATATAATTTTACCGTATGTGAACCTCTTTGGTCTTGAGGAAAAGTGATATAGAAATAAAAAGTTTTATTATTATTATTATTATTATTATTATTATTATTATTATTATTATTATTATTTGTCAGCGGACTTTATGACACTGGTCTTGTGACTCAGCCAAGGCTCTCCTCCTCCCTTGCTTGAATCTGCTCCTTCTCCTGTGTTGCTACTCATGTTTGGAATCCCTACACAATTAAGAACTATTACTTCCTTGGCTAATTTTAAGGTTGAATTGAAGCTGCCCTTGTTTAGAGAGACTTTCCAAATTACTCATTGTTAATCTGCTGCTTATTTTGTTTTTATTATATACTAATTAATATTATTTTAGATATTTTAATCATGTAATATTGTTGTTTTAGAATGCATACTGCTTGGCAGGTTTTTATTCTTTTTTATTCTTTTTTCCCCTTTTTATTTGACCCTTACTATGTAAACCACTGTGCAAACTTTACAGCACTCTATAAAATATTGATGATGATGATGATGATGATGATGATGATGATGATGATGATGATGATGATGATAATGGATTTCTTGACAGTTAGAACAGTTTAGCAATAGAACCAATTGAATAGCGAGATAGGGGGGTCTCCTTCTTTGGATGTCTTCAAAAAGACACTAGACAGCTATCTTG
>NC_056524.1:121421929-121423693 GCF_019175285.1 Sceloporus undulatus
ACACATTAAAAGTATGTTTGAACAAAAGGCCTTCCATGGAAGAGCATTCCAGAGGGTGGTTAAAGGTCTGGCAGGTTTGTATGGGGAGATAAGGTTTTTCAGATTGGACCCAAGCCATATAAAATTTTATAGTTCATGACCAGCACTCTGGATTGTGCATGGAAACGAACTGGTAGCAGGTGGAGCTGATTCAACAAGGGAGTAACATGCTCCCTACAAGTGGCCTCGGTCAGCTTTCTGACTTCAGTTTGAATCCTCTGAAGCTTTTGAACAGCTTCCAGAGTCAGTCCCATATAGAATGTGTTACAGTAATTCAAATGGGATGTAGTCAAAGCATGTGTCACCACAGCCAGATCTGGTGTCTCATGGAATAGATGCGGCTGGTGCAATACTTTTAAGTTTGCAAACTCACTTCTAGCCATTGCTGAAACCTGGGTATTCAGGATCAGAATTGAGTCCAGGGGAACACTCAAGTCACTAATGTGAGATTTCGTGGGGAATATAATCTAATAGTTTGTATGCATACAGTATGACTGTACACTGGTAAGTGAAACAACTGTTTTCAGTTTTCTGTACTACATATAATCTGTAATAGGTTCATCTTTAATAAAAAAAATCCAACTCCTTCTTGTCCTCCTACTCCTCCTAGAGAATGTTAAAAATAGGAATCTAAACTCACAATGGATCAAGTTGTCTCTACAATAGAATAGCTAAGAGTGAAGCATATTTATTCAGATTTACCATCAGGATAGAGAGTTATGAAGAATAGAAGCTAAGGCCTTCTTATGCACTTACTGACAAATACAATACAATAAAATAAAATGTATCTCCAAATATCCCCTAAAGGCAAAACAAGAGCACTAATTTACCAAGAATCAATTACTTAGGAGACAACTGTTCTTTTCTTGTTAAACTGGGTCTGTTGATGACTGTGAAGGTCAGGTGTTAATTTCATATTCCTTACATAGGCCCTGTCCTCATCATAGGCAATTATCATGCAGAACCACGGAAAACATAGGTTGATGATAGGCAGCAGGTTCTATTAGATATGCTTAGCCCTTCTTTCAAAGAACTTCAGCTCCACTGCCTCCTTAATAAAGTGGTTAACAATAATATATAGCTATGTACCAAGGATAGGAGATGTGTGTCCAGCCAGAAGTCATGGAATACAATTCCCGTCATTCTTCACCATTGTATCTTCTGTGTAAATCTGGCAGTATTTGTGTCTAATACCATATGGAAGCCCACATATTTCTTTCCCTTGATGTAAATGACTCAACAACGACTCATCAATAGGACTAGATTAAGATGTACTGTGGTTCTAACCATATAGTTTAGGAAATACCATACTATTATTTTACAAAGTAATTAGACTTATTCTTAAGTATGTTTACATAGAGTTGCAGCCTTAAACCTGTAAAGCGGGATGTGCTCCTAGGAGAATATATCTTTTCCCTCTCTTTCCTTCTGATCAAATATTCAGAATTTCAAGCTGAAACCTGCTAGGTAGATCTGATAACAGTGCTATCACTGGATATAGTAATACTACCAAAGTAATTTTGGAGTGGAGGTACAAAGGTGAGAGGTTAGTCATTTGTTAATGGAGCAAAGTTAATTAAAAAGGCTTTCATATCCTGTGTGACTTATTGAGAAATTAAATCTTTACTCACAAGAACAATAACCTGATAGCCAGCTACAGAGCACAGTGTTTATCAGCAGAATCCTGGTTCATGCAGGCACCAAAAACCAAAACAGCATCACAAG
>NC_056524.1:121423718-121452595 GCF_019175285.1 Sceloporus undulatus
ATAAGTCGGAACTTGAAGGCACACGCAAAACAAATTTCAGCACATTCCACATATGTAGTTCTCAAGGAGTTCAAATAAATATCTGAATGTGATTCCCACTACATTCCCACTTTAGTGCTTTTTTATGCATGTGGAACACCCCTAGTCTACATTAAAACTGAACTGTCACTCACAGCACACCCAAAAGTTTTATTTCTGTTTGTATTTACACACCTGCTCATTCCTGCAAAATTTTGTTTATATGTTTACTTCACTCATGCATTGATGATAACTCAGTCATGAAACTATCTACAGATTGCTTCTCTTGGGACCCTACACTGAGTTTAAAACTCTGCTATTTTCTGAATTCAGTTCCAATTTGGAGGCAGCTGGTCCTATATAATAAATTGCCACCAAATCACCACCCAAAGCAGCCCCAGTCCTCTGAAGATCAGTGGCATTTTGTAAGCCGAAATCTGTTGTTTTGAAAAAAAGGGACGCTGGGCAGGCTTCAACCGGGCTGTATCCGGGCTTGATCCGGGCATTTACAGTGGCACATTATGTATGATAGACCAGATGACTCTCATTAGAATTGAATTGAGAAGGTAAGCTGGGTTTTTTACTTCACCCCCCAACCATGTGCCGTCACTCCAGAGTAAAAAGAACCCGGTGTTTCGGGCGCCAGAGTGATGTCGCAATGCACCAGTGGCACACTCATGACATATGAGTGAGGTGAATGTGATGCCGTGCGTCGCTATGTCACATGGTGGCGCCCAAATGGACAGGAACTGCATTATATGCCATCACACATGATAGGGTTAGGCACCAGCAGTTGCCATCAGTCCCTAACCCTAAATCGGCTATGGGTCACTTTTCGTCCCTATAGCAGGAAAGTAAACTTCCACCTCCTCCCTCCCTCCATCCCTCCCCTCCCTCCCTCCTCTCTCTCTGTAGTTAGTTTCTCCATTTCTTTTGTTCTTAGAATTTTTGCCTTCCCTGCACCATCCATCCTACTGTGGGTTTTTAATGTCTCTTACAGTGGTTTACATAAATAAATTGAATGCACAAGGAAAGAAGAGAGAAGGATGAAATGAACTAATTTATTAGTCTGTGGGTATTGTTTTGACTTCTACCAATATGAATCACTGTTACAATGGATGATTTAATGTACCTTTTTTTATCTTGAGATGATCTCCAGTATAATGCATACAATATAACTTTAACAATTTTTTGGCTATTTCATTCTCATCCATAACAGGTTTTCCCTCCCTTTTCGTTAATACAAAGATTGACTTTTCGATCTGAATGTGACCACTGCTGTTAGCTACTGAGCTTAAAAAATGGCATCTTGACAAATAAATATATTGATTTAAACAAACAAAACATACATGTATAACATTGCCAGAGGCAAGACTGTTACCACTTTTATGTGTTCCCCACAGACACCTACACAAATTTTCCAAGTTCTGTCGGTAATTGATCTAGCTGCACATGTGGCTAAAAGCTCGTTACATATTTTATTTAGGCTGCAAATTCTCTTACTACAAGCGCAAATTCTACTGTGATCCTTATAACCTCAAATAGAGTTCTTGTTCTTCCTTACTGCATCACTCTGGGCCTGGGATGAGTACAAATCATCCTCCAGTAAAGGTAAAGTCCATCTTTACCCTGTTTCAGTGTGCTAGATTAAGTCAACTATCATCAGTTTTTGGTTCATATTAGGTTTTAAACGTTTGTTTTCTTTCACAAGGAATTTTTACTTTATATGTGGCAATTCGCAAGCTTTTTTATTTAAACTACATGGTGTTTGTGGGTTTTCTTTTCTTGTTTTGCATTCGTCCATGTTTTTTTTGGGGGGGGGGCTGTCATGTAAAATTTGAAATAGTCAAAGGCAAACTTGGGTTTTTCTCACAAGGTAGAAGATGGAATAATCTACTTTCTTTAAGCAGTCTGCCCCCTGATAGTTCCCCACTCTATCCTCCAAAGCTACACTGTTTATTGTTCAATTGCATCTGGTTTACTACAAACACTCCCTCTCCCTCTTTGTTTGCAGGTTTTTTCTATTCACAGAATGAGGGCATGTTTATCCCTTTTGTTTCTCATCACTACTTAATTTAGTGAAGGACATGCTCATGTCCATTACTAAGCCAAACAGCCGCGTTGTCAAGACTACTGTGAGTCATTGCACATAACGCCAGAAGCTATTACCCTCCACAAGTGGTACATTATCTACTTGCATATGCATGCTTTCGAACTGCAGGTTGGCAGAAGCTGGAACTAATGATGGGAGTTCACTCATCATACAGCGCTCGGCCTTGAACTGCCAACCTGCGATCCTGCCATCACAGAGTCGCATTTAACCACTGAGCCACCAATCTCTAATAAACAATTTCCTAAAAGTTTTACTAGTTCCTACCCCCCCTGCAAAATTTTGCACTTACCGTACAATACTAATCCTAGAGGACCCCTGTTAGAGTCACACACACCTTATATCAAATGCACGTTGATTTGAGTCACACATTTCCTTCCCTTAAATTGCATGATAAAATTTGCAAGGGCCTACTTTTCACAGCTTGCTGTATCATTATTGTCTCAAAGCTACATTTTTTTTCCTGCTCAGCATGCATAATTACCCATAGCCTTTCTTTTCCTTTCAGTCTTAACACCCCTGCATCTCATTGATGGCCCCCCACCCGTTTTCTCCCCGGCTTCATGCTCAAGTGACTAAGTGGGGGTTTGAATGACTCCTGACACAGGATCCCTGAGGAGAATCAGAAAAATAATAAAATGTGCCTTCCATCCTTCCCTTCCAATCCAATTCTTAATTGATTAAGATCAGTGTTTATGGTATAGTTCCTTTTTCTGGGTGTGAGTTTGTGGTCATGCTTCTCTCTGTGTGTAACAATCCTGTTGTTGCCCGTCCCTTCGAGTTCTCCAGTTTGGAGGAGGTGGTTTTATTCATTGTATGAAGAGGAAATCACTTTTCCACCCTCTTTTGGCCAGGCCATTTTCTCATCTCATCTGCTACTCTTGCGTCTCAACATTTGTTTGTGTGTGGGAGAAAGGCAGGGCATCATTTGAAATATGCTAAGATCGTTAAATATAAGAAGTGCAGACATAATATAAGAAATATGGGAGAAAGGTTTTCAATTGCTGATAATTCAACAGAAAAGCGTAGTTTGTAGTGGGAAATTAACCAAGATGTGGCTGCCTCCTCTCGAAGGTAAACATTGAGGTTATTAGTCCGTGGCCTGTTCCCCCCCACCCCCTTTGGAAGCCATAGTCGGATTATCCCTGTGCAATTGCTGTAAAACTTACAGGAAGAAACTGACAGGAGAAAATCACTATTTGAAAAGTGGTGTAGAAACAGAGTTCTCAAATTCCATGGATGTTAAAATGACCAGTACATAGATTCTAGAGCAATCAAACCTGATTATCCCTAAAACCAAAATGATCAGCTAATGCTACATTTTTGCCATTGCTAGTACAGGCTTATGGAATACATATAATGCTAGTAAAATAGGAGCAGCAGAAAAAGAGAAGACCACATGCGTGGGATGAAAGCACAGTCTTGAGTTTGCAGGACCTCGTACAGCGAGCAGGAAAGCTTCTTGGACATCATTCATTCATAGATCAACTGAAGCTAGCTTGATGACAATAACACAACAGCAGCGTTCAGCTAGTATCCCATCTGCATATTTCCTTCTTCGCATATTATATTCACTGACGTGAGTAAAAATAAATAAAATCTAAACAAGCTTTATTGTGGTTTACTGTAGTGTTTCTCTTTCCATACTGTTAGGGATTAGTTGTGAATATCAATATTAAACCTCTGTTGCTTTCAAAAAGCCACCATACCATTTTGGGCCCCAAAGAAACATTTCCAAGCCACCTGACTCCTGCTGCCTTCTCTTTCAGATGGTTTCCTAACTGTAGCCAGTAGATGCCAAAATGCTGTTTTCTTATTTTTCCCCAGGCAAAATGAGTGCCGCCGCTATTTATTTTATCACTTTTTTCTAACGAGTTGTAGATCTTGCCGGGTTTTGCTTGCCATTTCCTTCTCAAAGTTTTGTTAAGGACTTTTTTTCTTTTCTTCTTCTACACCTTTTTGAATGCTTCGTCAGAGAAGATGATTTTCAGCAGCCACTTTCAGCTGGGAAGAGATCTGTTGGAATATAAACACAAGTTTTACACTTTCTGTGGCTTGCTTGGGTCAGAGGGGGGCACATGTAGCCAACAGGGCTTAGTTGGCTCTCCAGGCTTGGACTTTACCACATATTTATACCAAGTTAAAGTTTGGAAATACTTTGGCTTATGTGTCACGTCCTCTCTTTTGCATGCTGTACCTCTAGGATGGTTAAGTTTTTCACCTTTTCATTGATTGGGACAGCAGTCATAGCTCCCAGTTGTGTTGTTGGCTTGTCTCAGGTGTGATAGTTCTCCACATAGTTCTGAGATGGGCAGTAATGGTACGTATTATCTCTCCTGTTCCCCTTCCCTTGCTTTTTCCAATAAGATTGAGATACACGCGCACACCACACACACACACCACACACACCACCTACACCTGAAACCAGGTTAGGTAGGACGAGGACAAGTGTTGATATTTCTTTTTTACAGACATGATTGGCGTAAGAATGAAGCTCGTTGATAAAGTCTTGTCATGACTGAGACTTGAGGGTTTCAAGTTCTCACTGAGCCATCAAACTCCTGGCTACTTTTAGTCCATGAATGTGACTTCATCTCATTGGAAGGAAGAATGATGAGACAAAGAGAATCTTTACAAGGCAGTCATTGGCCTGTCTACTCATTCTTCTAAACTAATGGTGAGTTCCCAGCAAGATCTTGCCTAGCCTACTAGAGATGTGGAAACTGACAGGGCCTGCCTTCTTTATATTTGCACCTTTCGGTTTTTTCTTCAATATATGCTCATGTCAAGAAACGTGGACATATGGCCTTAGCAGAGTTTTTTTTTACCAAGGAAGATAATTGATAATCTACTAGTGTTGCTATTATGAGTTGTGGATCTGCGGACTCGAATGCCCTTTCCAACTAGCTGGAGATATCAAGGGCAATATTTGATATTTTGTGTCCAAAATGTGCAACTACCAGTGACCTGTTGCC
This sequence comes from Sceloporus undulatus, assembly GCF_019175285.1. NCBI lineage: Eukaryota > Metazoa > Chordata > Lepidosauria > Squamata > Phrynosomatidae > Sceloporus > Sceloporus undulatus. The sequence continues at coordinate 121,428,822 of NC_056524.1, forward strand.
CAGCTTATGAATGGCGCTCACTCTGTACTGATTAGTAGAAATCAACACATGACGATTCACATTCTGAACAATTTGCAAGGTTCTGAGAGATTTTCTCCCCCTCCCTGAACATTGCCTTATCTGTTTTCTCAGAACCCATCTTCATAGATCTCAGAAACCAGATCCACCCAAGTGTTCTCAAGAGAGCTGTAATATTTTCTTCTCAAAAGACCAATTAACCTGCATCATTTGGTAAGTTGAGCAAATAGGTTTTCGTTATGTGTTTGCCACAAATCTCTTTGACAGATTTCAATGAAAGGTTATTAAAGCATACAGAGCTCCATTTTACATGGGTTTACCTGTAAAAAGATGGGGGGATATGACAGTGGCAAAAAATTAGAGACGTTGATGTTCAAAAGAGCTGTAAAGCAGAACAAACAAATGCATACAGAATGTTTCCAGAAGATTAAAGCTATATACCATACTATAAAACTAGATATAATCAAAATATTCACCCTAGCATTACCCCATCATCCCACATATCTAATTTCTCAGTGTTTGCTTTGTTTAAGTACCAAGCTGTAATGAAAGATATTTTTTGAATCTTGTCACTCATAAAGTAGTTGTTCTAATATGGTATCCTAGTATTGTTTTTGATAATGAACCAAGATACAAGTCTCTTTCCTGCTGATACAGTTTGCACTTAAATAATATATGAACTGTATCCTCAATTTTAGGTCTCCACGAAACAATTCGCTCTTAAACTAACTACAAACCAGCCATGGACATGCACCCCAATTCTTCAACTGAGAGAAACAGAGGGTGTTTTTTTTCATTCTTGAAATAGAATGATAAGCAAACTAAACTATATGCTTCCATTCTTTTTCACTTTGGCCACCCCGCTTTTGAAATAGGTCTTCCCTATCTGGTACAGCTTGAAGGGCAGAGTGCTGATCCCTTGGGAAAAATAATGGAATGTGAACTAAGGACTACAAGTGTTTTTCACCAGCCTAATTTTACACAAAATTGCTATAGGGAGCTTCACACCCACGAGGAAATCTGACTAGGGAATAGTTGAGATCCTTCAAGCCTTACAGGACACTCAGATGAGTTTTTTTAGCAGCACTTAACTAACACACTATTCTTGAGTGTTCTCGCAACCATCCTTACATCAAACAGTAATAAGTTCAGAGTTTGTCATTTGCCATTTAAGGAGAAAGAAAGAGCCTGACATTGTTGAGAAATACTTTTGATAGGGAACGAAGATCTATTTTCTATTTATCAAACAGAGAGATTGCTAGGTGTCAAGCGACATTGTGTTCTTCATATGTTGACGTGTTTCGTCCAAACAGTCATTGGGTGCCTTGGTCACTATTTTTAATTGAAAAACCTCATGTGGTTGTGTGAACAAAAAGTGCAGAGGAGGAGTGCATATACACCGAGATAATGCACTTCGACGCCACTTTTAACTGCTGTAGTTCATCCTACAGAATCCTGGATTGTAGTTCTGGAGTTACCGCATGCTTTGACAGAGAGCTAAAGATCTTATAAAACTTACATTCTGAAATTCCATAGGATGGAGCAAACCTTAAGTGGTGTCAAACGTTATTTTGGCAGTGGCAGCTATATACAGTGCACCTGCTTATACCAGGGTGCCTTACAGCTTCTAGCATACATTGGAGCTGTGCCAGAAAAACCCTGTGCACCCTGGAAAGTAATGGGATGCTTCGCAGAAAAGCCCTTATCCAACAGGGTCAAACATAAGTGTTTTTCCCTTATGTAGGGTCGGATGGTCCCTGCATAAGGGAAAGGCAACTGTATATGTCTTGGCTTACTGAAAGAATTTGGATCAGTTGTAAGCAACTACTGTACAAATAACTTGCACAAAAAAAATTTAAAATCTGACTGAGAAATTACAGACTTTTGAATAATATGATTAATTACATAACCTTGTGCAGTCAGCATAGTATCTCACTAGTTTTGCATATATATGAGCCACATGACGTGTGTAGTGAGTATAATGTTGAATATGTGGTCTGCCATGTGCTTGCTGCCTGGATGGACACACTGGCTGTTGCCACAGATGAGTTGAAAGCCAACTGCTGCTTAATTGAATCTATATAGGTATTAAAAGAGATGGAGTAACCGTGCTTTCCTTCATTTCAGGAATTAAATCCTATCTTTGTCTAACCCTGTTCTAATATACGTGTAGAAGGGGTTCATTTGTTTTTAATTCCCCCACTCCAGGTAAGTTATAGGAACAGAAGGGAACATTAGTATAGCTTGTGTGTCTCCTGACATATGTTCTTCTTAGTGCATAATATTCGACAGTAGACTTCTGCAAAACCATTCCATTCTGATTGTTCCAGTTTTGACCCTGCATTTATGATCTTCATATCTATAGGAGATTTGGAGACACCGGATCAGCCCCACAAGACAGTAGGCTTCAAAAGATAGATTTTTTAAAAATTGGGGAAAAACAATCTAGAATTAGAGAAGAAATTGTTCTACCATTTTCCTTGGCCGTAAGTGCAATGGGCTTTGAGGTACAATTTGCCACCACAAAACTTCAATTGACAACTATATTTCTCTAATGGTCATGAAAATTAATTTCAAACATGGGGTTTCTTATGTTCTATTTTCTTCCTCCCAACTGGCTGCGAGCGAAGGAACTGCATTGTAACAAGACAGTTTTTACGATCCCTCTGTAATCAGTAGCTACTGAATGAAGATTATTAGGTTTCTGAAACAGATAAGAATACTTTTCGAGATTTTGTAAACATAATATTTACAAAAAATCGTTCCCGAAGGGAAAAAATATAAACAGAAATAAACAAGAGTTTTGCAGCACAGGATATATTTCAGTTAGGATGTACAAGAGATACTCTGCAATGTACAAAAGTGGATCATTTTTATGAAGAGGACAAACTTTCTTTCAAGACAAATGGCTTTGGGTGGATTGCCATATAGATAAGATTGCTCCCCTCCCGTTTTCCTCCTATCACTTGAAAAAGCATTTTCTAACTAATCCAAGCATTTTTTTAAAATGAAAAAACCAGAATGGACAAAAGGAACTTCACTTATTGAATTTCTGCTTTTTCAGAAACTGTTAAAAAACAGGACTCCCTCCATGTGTTTCAATATAGTTGTTGTGGTTCTCAACTGCCCTCAAATCGACCTAACTCATGATATATGGAATCTGCAAGACCTCCTATCCTCTTCTGGTCTGCTTAAGTTCTGTACATTCAGGCCCATGATATCCTTGATTGAGTCTATCCATCTGATGTGGCCTTCCTTCTCCTTTTTAGCATTGTTGTCATTTCTAATGAGTCATACCTCTCATAATGTGGCCAAAGTATGGCAGCCTGAGTTAAGTCTATATTCCAGTAGTCTTAGCACTATTTCCAGTATCGACTCATACAAAACTGATAGCACATCACTAATGAAACAAAAACAAATTGAAAGAGTTCCATGGGAATGGCTGTGTCATCAATAATCTGGTTTAGGGCCAAGGCTAAACCATTTAAATTGTTCTTAAGAGCAAAAAAACTATGAAATTGAAGTTGATTGAATTCTGGGCAGAAAAAAATAATGCAAGCTAGCTTCTTACCACCGCACCATTAAACATTCAACCTGGAAGAAGGTGATTTTGATGAGAAACTCAGACTCTCTTTTACCACTGTTCCAAGTCATTGGCATGTGATTGCATTTCAGATTTAAAAAAAAAAAAGGTTTGGGAGTCAGTCACAATCTTCAGATAACTATTAGGTTAAAGTAACACAGCCGAATGGCTCCATAATTTGATGGAGGAAAGAGGCAATATGATCCGTGCTTTTTATTGTTAGTCTAGGCTTGCTACTTAGGAGAGTGACTAGGGGACAGCTTTGTACCACTGTATTCCACAGAGACCAACCATGACATCTGCCAGACGATTCTCTTGTCTTTGTACGTTTACAGTTTTAATGGTTTCTCTCTGAACAATTTGAAAACTTTAGCTTAAAGCTCCTCGTATCATATAGTTTTTCGCTGTGTACTCCTGAGAGTATTATGAATATGACTCCTTTCTTCCCAGTCTTCCAATCAATCTATTGTTTGTGTGTTTTATTGCCTTGTTGCAAAATAAAAGCCCATCCAAATAATTTCCAGAACAGCTGCAAAAATGGTCATGATAAAAGTAGCCATTATGAGTTCCTATCATCCCTGATGAGAACACTAGAGGTTGTGATCTCTTGTACAAAATGGAAAATGAGATTGCCACCTATCTTCACACTTGTTTATGTATTCCCCTTGTTCTAAGTGCCATCAAAATACACACCAAGGAGGACAGTTCAAATGCTTAATTATTCATTTAACAAACATACAGCTTACTTTCCCAATGAAAGAATAATAGCCACGTGCACAGTTCTGAAAGGCCCTCAAAACAGTTCTTCATTATTTTAAAAGGTGTGTTCTTTTTAATACATAGTAACAATGGCTAAGGATTTTATTCATTAAGACAACAAACTAGTAGACTAGAAAGTCAGCAAAGTTGTCTCAAACACATTTGAAGACTATAAAAACCTTCATCAATTTGATACAAGCTTTTAAAGAATTGATCACATTCTTATCCAATGCTTATCAAGTTCTGAGCCATTGAATTCTCAGCATGTTCTACAGAAGAGACTTGCCATCTTCCATATTAAGCTCAGCTATTTTTGTTATTATACCACCTCCTCTTTTAATTTGGATACACCATATTAACTTGACCAAGTCTCGAGTATACCTATTGCAGAGGAGGAAATAAAGGCATTGCCAATTCAAATTAGATTCTACTCCTCATATGAAATTGTCCTTCATTCCCACCTTTCTAACCTTGCAGTGACTTCAAATATCAGTTGAACATTAGAAATGTGTTAAGCATCTAAAAAAAAAAAGGAGACGGAAAAGGATACAAGAAATGCAAACACAGCAAATAGTTTTGAGTGTAAATTACTTTTCATTTCCTAGTCTCTACAATGTTATAAATTTTGGGGAGGGTGTTGAAAAATAAATTTCATCTTTTGTGTGGATATTCTTATTTTGGGGGGCAGGATGCCTTCATTACTCTTCTCCATAGCAGCTAGCCTGAGAAAAGATTGATTTTACTTTGGAAGGCCATGTGAAGAAAGCTGAGGAAGGAGCCAGGAACAAAACTTCATGCTATGTGCAATACTTGCACCTTGTTGTTAACTGCCCTTGATTGACCACAACTCCTGGTGACCTTGTGGATCAGACATCTCCAAAAAACCCTGTCTCAGATGCTCTGCTCAGTTGTAATTCCGAACCTGTGACCTCCATAAATGGTCTATCCATCTTTTAGTGCAGTCTGTTCTCGCTTTCTATGGTCTTCTACCTTCCTTAGCATTTTCTCTTTCTAATATATTGTGTCTTCTTATGATTTGGCAAAAGTATGCTACCCTTTAGTTTTGGTCATTTTGGCTTCCAGGAGAAGATCAAGCTTTCATGCTCATCGTTGTAGACCCATTTCTGGATATCCATGCTTCTCAACCCTCTTGCAATTTTTAGTGTTCAGTTCTCATCTTGACACTTGAAGATCTTATCTAATTCTTCTGGTGGCCCTTCCCATTCCTAGTCTCCTCAGGGATGTAGCCAAGGGGGGGGGGATCTGGGGTCCGGGCCCCCCTTCCATGAGAAAAATGAATGGTGTTGTCTGCTTGGGCGCCGCCGCACTCAAGCCCCATTATATGGTGGCACTAGTCTGGGCCCCCCCCCCCTTCCTAAATCCTAGCTACGTCCCTGGTCTCCTTCTTATTTCTTGACTGTAATCTCTGTTTGATCAGTGTTTGATCCAAGTATTGGAATTTTACTATTTCATTTCCTCATTATCTAGATTGCATTTATGTAAATCCTCCATGTCGATTTTTTTCCCTTTAATTCAGCATTAAGCCTGTCTTTGCACTTCTTCTTTTACCTTCCTTCGTAATGTCTGTGAGGTTTTCTGCTCATAGTTTGGTGTCATCCACAATTGCTAATGTCTCCTCCTATTTCCTCCTTCTATGAGACAAAATCTGTTCTTCTTATGATATTTTCTGCATACAGTTGAGCAAATAAAGTGGACAGAATGTACTTATGAGAATTACCCTCTCCCACAATAAAACCACAAATAAATGATTAATTTGCTCTTCTTCCCTCTTCTCACTCCCTCTTCTCAGCTTTGCCCTGGTGTGTCCCCAAGACTTTCCATGGCAATCAAAAATGTCCTATTGCATCTAGTCCCCAAAGTCTACTTCAGCACTGCCAAATAATTCCCCAACCCTCTATTTGGGCAGACTGAAATCTCCCCCATCTTTATGTATTATGTACCATCCTTAGGGACAACCTGACAATCCAGGGGTGAGGGGAGTGCAAAATCCAATTTTCTTCCTGTAAATCACAAGATGAGCCATGAGCCCTCCAGGTATTGTTGGACTATAGCTTCCTTGAGCCCATCCAGCATAGTCAAGGGTGAGTATGCTGAGTTGCAATTCAGCAATGACGGAGAAGCAACCTATAATTCCCATCCCTGCTGCAAATTCTAGTTAAAATAGAGTGGTAGTGGTATGGTTATACTTCAACATTATTTTTGATTCCTTGTTAACTAAGCACAGGGTACATGCAACCACCTCAGTAAAATGCTTTCTTTGTCTGGAGGAAGCATAGGCAAACCACCTGCATTGACTGAATGGCATTGCCACCTGTTCCATTTCTTATGGTAAAAAACAAACACCTTCAGTGAAACATTCTTGCAATAAAGAATGCTGTTTTAATTTCTCAACTACCTAATCCATCTGAGTTCTGAATGAATGTTGGCTTCCACTTATCAATCTACTAAGATTTAGTAGATCAATATAAAATGTAATGTCTTTGTGTAGTGCTGTGTTGTGTTGGTGTTTTGCTATATAGTGGTGGGATACATGTATATATGTGAAGGACACACACAACGAATAGTCCTACTTTCAGTGCTATTTGAGGGGAAGAAACTGTGGCTTATGTATTCCATCCCATCACACATTTGATTTTGTTTATGTTTAATACTTTGACTGTATCCTTTGTGTGTTTAAAAACGTATTCTTGAAAATGTAAAACTGTTTACATGTTGTGTAAGGAAAGATGCACTGTGAAAGAATTCACTGACTTCATGTGCATGAGAGAAGTTCTGTTTGATGAATCTTATAGGTCCAGCAATGTCAGTTTAAGTTTCCTGAATGCCAGGTGTTTAACGTGGCTTGGTAATGCACTGAATTATAATTGTCACTTTTCCTTGCCACCAGATCCGATTCGTTCCCAAAACTGACATTATTTTTTCTCCGCTGGAAGGACAGCAAAGGACACACAACACAATGCAGGACCACATACCGTAAATTGTGGAGGTGGGTGGAGGTGGGAGGAATCAGACCTTTTAGGGTTCAATTGTTTATAAGTTTAGAATATAATCAAGTGGAAAAGAAGCAGGGACCCACAGGGACCATTTGTCCTGGACAAGGCACTAAACAGTTGCCAGCACACACACAAAAAAGCAAAGGCATTGGAAGATGTCTAGCAAAGTTGAACGAAGACGAGTCTCTGACAATAAACCAGAGCAATAGAGTGACTCGGATTTCCTAGGAGAGGGGTCAAGTACGGTTCATTTGACTGACTGTGCTATAAAGCAACTCAGAGAAACTCAGCTGATCCATCCACCCATCCACTATTCCATTTGTAACTTTGAAGGAGAAACTTTCAGACCGGCTAAACCCAACACTTCAGGTATGCCGAAACTCCCCTCACCTGGGAACTGGCTGTAGGCACCAATGTTCAGAAGAGAGATTTTTTTCTTTGAACTCAATCTCCTGTATTCTAGCCTTCTCATAATCGCAGAAACACTGACCAGCATGTTTTCTTGAGGTAGACAAAAAACACTATGAAGAACAAAAACCTAACTTGTTTTTATATATAGTAACTATTTTTTATCTTTGATTCTTTTCTCTCTTAAAATGCCATGACCACATGTATTAAGTCTGACACATTTATAGTAAGGATATTATATATATAATATATATATATATAATATATCTATATATATATATATATATATATCTCCTTACTAATATATGCAAGGTAACCCAGGGATTTTTTTTTTCTCTCTGAAAAAAAGGGAGGGAGAGATTGCAATATTCTTCATTACATATGAACAAAAACCAAATAGACTGAATTTTCTGAATATGAATTTTCTTCAACACTGCTTATGGGACCGTATCCTCATTGAATTTAAAAAGCTTCAGGGCTGCTTAGGGAGCACAAGGCAGGCTGGGTAGCAGACAGCTCTCATCTAAAACACCTTTCTGCCCCCACCCCGCATCTGCTGCTAGATCTTACTTATTGCAATTGTGTTCAGACTTACTGTACATGATGGGATGAAACTAGGAACACTTCATTTAAGTCTTTAAATTCTCTGATCCTGCAATGAGGTATCCTTAGTGTAGAATTCGTTGAGTCCAGGGCTGTCCTTGACACCTAGTCCATTGTAAAAAGTGATAACCTCACATCCCATTTCATCCTGTTCTCTACGGCTAATATAAGCCAGCATTTCTAGCCGGAAATCCTTCCAGGCCATGCCCCTTCCTACCCACAGTTTTCTTGAGAGTCACCTGGGATCAGTCCCATTCCCTTTCACACCAGTGATTAAGGTATAATTCAGGAAACTCCTTAAACAAAAGGATCCCTTTTCTATTCTAGTGCCCATATTTATCCTCATTTCCTTCTCCATATCTGCACTTACGCTCAGTGACTGAACTGCATTTAGTACAACCTGGCCAATTTTCCAATGCCAACAAAGCCTCCGTGGATTATGTGAAAAAATCCCAACAACTTTGCCTCAAATTTGCCAAACAGATGAGAGGGTCACAAATTCCGTGGAACCAGGATAAGCCTACACTGAACCTAAGGGTGAAAGGATAGATCAAGTGCCAAAGGCAGAGTATTAATGGTGAGGAACGGAGGTTATTACCCATCTCTGTTCCTACCTCAAAATTGGCCACAACAAATAAATCTGGTGCCACAACAAAGCAATGCACAGCATCTGCAGTGGTTTTCTGCTCCCGGGAGGACTAGTGCAAACTCTCCCATCTCCATTGCCACCAAAAAGGTTGCAACTACATCGCAAATTAATGCACCATTTTAACTGCCATGGCTCAGTGTATGAGTTCTGGAATTTCTGTTTGGTGAGATATTTAGCTTCTCTGTCAGAGGTTCTGGTGCCACAACAATACAATCCCATGATTCCATAAGATGCAGCCACAACAATTAAAGTGGTTATCAAGTGCATTAATTTTCCAGTGTGGCGGCAGCCAAAGAGGATTTGCAACAGTCCACTTATGTTTTACATTTTATTCTCAAAAGCTTCTTCAGTAGCAAAGAGGAGAGATGCTTGTTTTTCCTCAGGCCATACGCAATGTCATTTTTTGTGGGGTATGTAGATTCAGAATCAGAATATCTCTTTCTCATTTTCCTACAGATTTTACCCAGTAGACAAATGATATTGCACCGCTGTGGTTCATCCTATGGCTGGCCAGATCTGAAGAACCTCAAAGTTATTCTGTAAGGATATGAAAGTTATTTTGTAAGCACAAAAGGAAAAAAAAGGGAAATAAGGGTGGGGGGCAAGATCTGGATGCCACTTTAAAACCAAATTCCTGTGTGTTTAATTAATTTGGAGATAAATCTGTCATGTTTATGAAGGGCTAGCAACTGAATCCCAGAACGGAGAAGACGCTCATTGACTAATTTGCACTTTCACTTATCTTGAGATAGCGACTCTTTAAATATTTCCACTTCTGTGTTGTTTATGCATCATGGAATAAATGAGGTAAATAACCCACAACTGACATTTCTTATGATAAATATCATATATAGGATTGTTCGGAGAAACAGCCAGGAAGCTGTCACGCATCCTCCTCTGATCTGCTCCCTGAGGTGGTTGGTTTTAAATGCCTAATGCTGGATTTCCGTCATAAAACCAAGGTTTTTCTGCTATCTATTTGTTAGACAGAAGTAGGCAGATTCCAAGGATACGGATGTGTCATTATCCATCAGTGGTTGAATGGACTTCAAAGAAAATTAATTTAAAAAAAAACAAACAAAAACAAACAAACAAAAAAACCAGACAAAACTAGATGTAACCAGATTCCTTTCTGCTTTGTAAGAAAAATGGCTGGCCAATGTACTAGGAATATTTGCCTCAGTTTGCTCTGGGATAAATGTGGATTTAAAAGTCAAAGGCTGGTTTTACCACACTTCCCGTAGCCGGGTATTAGCAACCATATTCAATCCACACTTCTCTGGGTTCTTGAGAGTTTTTCAAACACAGCTTTTCCTCTTCTTGAAAAGCTGCACAAGACCCGGAGAAGTGCAGATTGCATATGAGTTGCATGTCTTTAAATGTTAAATCCCACATCTATTCCATGGGCAAATTGGCAGTGCTACTTAATCTCCTATGAAGAGGGAGCCTCTAATTGGAGTTACATTTGATAAAATCCTCCCCCCCACACACACATCCATCCCTCCATTTTCAGCTTTGCAGTGCCCTACCAAAGTGTTTTCAGTGCTGGAGATTGGGGTGAGAAATGACATCTACAGCACTCTTCTGGTTATGGGACAGTTTAGACAGGAGTTGAAGAGATTTCTTAAGATCTGCTCAATTCCGTTCTTCAGTGCAATTGTGCAACCAGGAGAATGTTGCAGACATCATCTAGCCACATGATCTGATGGAAGCTCAGAAATGTTTCAGCTGGGCACTACCGGCTGGAACCATAGATTTTTAGGGTTATGTTAGTTTTTAATGCCCATTAATGTGAATCCCCAGCAGTAAAAAGATTGTATGTTCATCTTATGATCTTGTAACTTCTGAAAGGTGCTAGCTGGTTTTTTTAACTTTTAAATAGTGTGAAAGGGATACACCTTGCTTAAAGGAGACTTTGCTCCAATGTGAATCTTCCCTGAGTGACAATTTTTGTGGTTTTTTTTTTAATTTTTGCCATTCTCTCTCTCTGGGAGCAGTTTTGGGGAAATCATAATGCTGCAAAATGACTTTGGAAGGTAATAAGAACCTGGAAGGCAATAGAGGTTTATACCACATTTCAGATAACAGGACATGCCTGGATCTATTTACCTAAGAGCCAAAACAACAGCTTGAAACACTAGCTTCCTGGTAGCTTGGGTCATGGCAGACACACAGTGTCGCCCTGATGATGCTCTGAAACCACAGGCTACTGTTTTAATTGTTGTTTTTAATATGTTTTATTAGATGTTGTAACGTTTTTACTGTAATATGCATATGTTCATATAATTTACCGTATGTGAACCTCTTGGTCTCGAGGAAAGTGATATAGAAATAAAAAGTTTTTTTTTTTATTATATTATTATTTATTATTATTTTATTATTTGTCAGCGACTTTATGACACTGGTTCTTGTGACTCAGCCAAGGCTCTCCTCCTCCCTTGCTGATCTGCTCCTTCTCCTGTGTTGCTACTCTGTTTGGATCTCCTCCCTACACAATTAAGAACTATTACTTCTTGCTAATTTTAGGTTGAATTGAAGCTGCCCTTGTTTTAGGAGATTTCCAAATTACTCATTGTTATCTGCTGCTTATTTGTTTTTATTATTACTAATTAATATTATTTTAGATATTTTAATCATGTAATATTGTTGTTTTAGAATGCATATGCTGGCAGGTTTTTATTCTTTTTTATTCTTTTTTTCCCCCTTTATTTGACCCTTACTATGTAAACACTGTGCAACTTTACGCACTCTATAAAATATTAGAGTGATGATGATGGATGATGATGATGATGATGATGATGATGATGATGGATTTCTTGACAGTTAGAACAGTTTAGCAATAGAACCATTGAATAGCGAGATAGGGGGGTCTCCTTCTTTGGATGTCTTCAAAAGACACTAGACAGCTATCTTGTATTGTAAAAGCAGGCTCCACATTATCCCATTGCTGCTGCCTTTTGCTTTGGACTGTGTTTCCTGCACCTCATTCAAGCCACTCAGCGAGTCTCTTTTTGCTTTTGAATGGAGGTAGGCTCCATGAGAAAAAGGAATCAAGATGTTTTCATCATGGGTTTTCTTCAACCCTAATTCTCAGGATTCAAAACAGATTTCTCTCATTTTATTCTTTGTTCCTGTCTCATTGTCCTTCAGCTCTAACAGAGTTCTTCTGGTTAGAAACAGACTTGCTAACGTGCTTTGTGTCTGGTTTTGTTGTTGTTATTGTTGTTTTTCAATTTGGAGAGAAGCTATGAGTTATGGAGAACATTAGAGCCCTATGGGAGAATTGTTAGTTTGAGATTTCAGCAGCATTACACTCAGACTTTGAGCGTACTTCACAGTGATAATGACAAAGAACTTGCTTTTAGTTGGAAGAAGAAAAGCTGAATCTGTTATAAGCTTTTCTTTTGTAATGCTACTTTTAAATGCTTCCTGCAGCATCTCAGCATACTACAGCCCTGAGATGTATATTTGCTAAAGATCTTAGTGGAATCAGTAAACTGATAAGACCCACTGGAAAAAGACACTGCAAGAAGAATGAATGCATTCTCTGCATTAACAGGCATACGGTTTGAGAAGAGTGGTAAAATAATCTGATGGAAGATAAACTCTCCCTGATCTTTCCTTTGGCAAAGGGGAGCTGAACACTTCTGCTTACCTAAACTATTTTTGTATGGGAAACACCTTCACTCAAAAATGTCACCTAGAATCTTTATTATAACCTCCTGGATACATGCAACTTAAAAGGAAAAGAAAACTGGAAGGCGAAACAGGTGTCTCAAGAGGTGGCTTGAAGCTGCCCTTAAGAGAGCCGGGTTGGGGCCATGCCAACCACAGCTACGCCCCAATCCAGCTTTTTGCCGTCCAAAAAGAAGTGGCAAAATGCTATTCCTTTTGAGCTGGGAAAAAGCGGCTTTTCCCTTCCTGCCATGGCTTTACAGCACTCCTGCGGCATGTGATGTGTAAATACCACAGCACCGGAATGCATGAAGCCAGCCTAACTGTAAAATTTAAAACATCTTTCTGACTGGGGAATACTTTTTAGAGAGAATCAGGAGGATAAGCTTGCCGAAGAGGTGGGTTTTTTACTGCCTTTTTAAAGGCTTCCAGTGTACCATGAGAGAATCTCTTCTGAGAGTGCGTTCCACAGGTTGGAGCTATTACTGTATAAGCTCTTTGGTGAGTTGCTACCGTCTCACTTGGGGTGTTCAAGTAACAATTTCCCTGTTGTTCTTTTTTTTTTTAGTTTTATTATTTTTCCATTTAACATGCATAAAAAAACGCTATGCACATGATTCTACAGAGTTACATATATATCATATATACACTCTCCTATAATGTTCTCAATTCTATCTTTCTTCTTTTTCATTCCCTTTTCATGCTAACTTTTATTTTAGTAGTCGGATTCGAAAAATGTTATTTCAATTTTATATTCGTATCCGAATCATTACACTTAAATAAATTTTTGTTAACGATTTCTGTTCTAAAGACTATTGACATTAAATTTCAACAAATTGTAATATTAAGTCATCTCTATTCCTTACTTTCTACCTCGACATCTTATACCTTTGAGTTGTATCTAAACCTCCTCGTTAACCATTTAGATTTGCAAAATTGTAACGGGTTCCCAGTCTCTTCTACTTATCCAGTTTTTCTGTTTATATAGGCGGAAAGCTTATCATCTCCATTGATTCTATTAGTTTCTGGAGCCACAAGTCCAGATCCGCATAGTATTGTCCTTCCAGAATTAGCTAACAGTATTCTAGCAATTGTGATCATGTATAGAAGTATTCTTCCAAATTTTTCTGTATTTCTTGTGAGTTTTATTAATCATATTCGGAGGTAAATTTCGGTCGAAGTTCAATTTTATCTTTAATTATCTTCATCTTATATGATTTGTTTCCAAATCTTTTAAGTTTGGGACATCGCCACCACAGTGTGAACCAGGTGCCTCTTGCTCTTGGCATTTCAACAGAATTTGATTTCTTTTTTATCAAGTAAGCCAGTCTGTTCGGAGTGAGGTACCACGGTTCTCCATTTTCCAAAAGTTTTCTTTCAAATTTTGAGATAAGGTAATTTTTTTGTCTTTTCTCTAGCATTTTCCAGCTTTGTCTATGGTGTTCCCACAATCTGAAGCCCATTTAATCATGGCGTTGAAATCAATCTTGTTCTTGGTTCACCTTTAATAAAAATTTGTAAAGCTTAGCGTTTTTTATGTCTTCATCTATTAGAATTTTATCAATTCTTCCATTCTGTATTTACTCCAAGCAAGTTCTGGTCCCTCTGAATCGTTCTTTCAATTGGGTATATAAAAACCAATTTGTTTTCTTGCCAGATTCTTCAAGTTCCTCCTGTGGTTTTCATTGATTGAACCCCCTCCAGTGATTTTGTTAGTGGTGCCCATAATTCATCCAATTGTCATTTTTTCCCATCTTCCAAAGAATGCTTCTGTGTTGAAACCCAGAGCGAATTTTCCTGTAGATTTTCTTTTGTATTTTGCCCAAGTTTTAAGAAGTGATTTCTGATCTCATTGTTGCGTAAATTCCTTATGAATTTTTGCCTCCCCTAGCAAAAGATATGCATGCCATCAATCTATTATTAAAACCTTCAATTTTTAATTGTCTTGTTCTCTATTTAACCCAATCGGAAATCCAATTCAAAATATTCTTGCTTGATATAAAGTTCCAAATTTGGTACTCCTCCTCCTCCATCTTCCTCTTCGACGAGTCATCGTTTTCCACCTATTTAGTTTTTTCCCATCCATAAGAAGTTCTTTATGTCGTTATTCCATTGTTTAATGTGCTTGGATTAATTGAAATTGGGATTGATTGGAACAAAAAGTTTATTTTTGGCAAGAGCATCTTTTATGTTTCATTCTACCTAATTGACAAATCCAGTTTTGCTCCATTTTTTCAAGTCTTTTTTCATCTCGTTCCAAAGTTTTTTTAGTTGTTTCTCATATAACTCTGACTGTTTGTTCGATATCCAAAATACCTAGATATTTTGTTTTCTTCTAATTTCACAGTGGTTTCTTTTAATTGACTGATCTACTTTTTTGATGTGTTCTTAGTTATGATTACTGTCTTTCCCTGTTTATCTTAAATCCTGCAACTGCACCGAATTTCTCCATTGTTTTGACACGTATCAATTTGTTTGATAGGATCATTCAGGATCACCACCAGATCGTCGGCAAATGCCTTTAGTTTAAATTCCGATCCTTTATTTTAATTCCTTTAATTTCTGTGTTGCTTCTAATCGTATTAGCCAGAACTTCCATACTGTTATGAAGATAAGTGGAGATAGTGGGCATCCTTGACGTGTGCCTTTAGCTATCTCAAAAGTTTGTGATTTTCTTCCATTAATGATTAGCTGGGCTTTTTGATTCGTGTATATTTTTGGATACATTAGAAAAATTGCCCTGCCTTCATTTTCTTGGAACTTCAAATATAAACTTCCAATTTACGTTGTCAAAAGCCTTCTCTGCATCTGCAAAGATTAGGCTAGTTGATTCTCTTTGTTTTCTTCATAATATTCTAATATGTTAATTATTGTCCTTAGTTATCTTTCATGTGTCTGTGGATGGTAAAAGCCGTTTGGTCGTATTATTGATGTAGTCTGATAGAATTTTTTAATCTGTTGCCATATGATGAAAATTTTGTAGTCTTCATTTAGCAGGGAAATCGGTCTGTAATTCGACATCTCAGATTTATCCTTGTTCTTGGTAACGCTACTGTTAGCGTTTTCCATGTTTCAGGCATATCATTGATATTGTTTCATTTAAAGTATTAGTAAAGGTATTGTTCAGTTCATCTTTGAATATTTTGTAATAGATTGCTGAGAAACCGTCCGGCCTGGTGTTTTATTTGGTTTCATTCTACAGCTCGCTTCGTCAATTCTTCAATGAAAAGGCCGCATTTAAATGATTTGTTTGGTCTGGGGAATTTTTTTATCTCTTTTTCTAAATAATCTAGTATGTTGTACAGGAATGTCATCTTTTTTATTAGGTTCGAGTAAAATTTAGAAAAGCTTCTGTTATTTCTTTCTGAGAGTGGGATTATTTTATCTTCCACTTTAATCTCTGAGATCCTGTTTTTTTCTCTTTGTTGTCTCAATTGTTTGTAACCACTTCCTGATTTGTTCGCAGTCTCGAGTGTCGTTGTTTTACTAATTTCCTTTTTTCGCTATTGTCTTGTAATTTCTTATCAAGTTGTTTTCCAAAAATTTAAGTTGTTTATCCGTTTTCATTTGTCGGATCCTTATTCCGTTTACTCTCTAACTTTTGGATTTGTTCTTCTGCATTCTTCAGTTCTTGATTCCCTCTTTTTTCATGTTGCTCCCTTTCTGTATCAAAAAAAACCCCTCATAACGCCTTACCTGCGTCCAAACTGTTCTCATAGGGACTTCTCTATTCAGTTTTCTTCAAAATATTTTTCAAATTTTTTGCTTTTGTAACCAACTTCTGATGTTGAGTAGATAATCATTATCCTCCAATTAAATTGTTTTTCATTTTCCAAAATAGTCATCACCAGCAAATTATGGTCTGATACCATTTTTGGGAGAACATCAATGTTTTTCACTGTTGGAAGAGGTCTTGGAGATCAGAACATATCAATCCTTGAGGTAGATTTGTGAGACTGAAAAATTATGGCCAGGACCTTTGGTAAATACTTCTCCAGACATCCCCAAGTTTCAATCTCTTCTTGAAATGTAAAGAAGGTAGATGGCAATTTACCCTTTTTCTTATTTTCTTCCCTGAGGCTCTGTCGAGTTGAGGATTTATTACAGTTCCAGTCTCAAGAGCATATGTGTCAGGGTGATGGGAGTTGTAGCTCTTCACCTCTGGCTCGAACTACCACCTGGTTGTGCACCGCGCTGACCAGTTTTGGCCGTGTTATAGCTTAGCAAGGTTACAGAGAACGACTGAAGACCCCACAAACTCTCCAAGCCTTCTCACTCTTGCTTTCACAGAAGTCTTCACCCTTCTTCCAGGTCCGCTGGTTCTTGTAGCTTCCTCAAGACACCAGACAACTCCGTGTCTTAATAAAAGATCTACTTTATCTACTAATACAGCTCCAAAACTATCCAACACAACTCAATACAACAATACTCTACTCCTCACTATCCCTACTACTACCCACTCTACAACCCACTACTACCCACAAATACATTGGGAGCATAGTCATTATATAGTCAATGCATGGTACACACCCACGTTGTCTGTTTCCACCCAGTGGCGTTATATATCTTCTCATTGTTCTCTAGTTCATCCTACATTAATGATTTCATCATCTCAGCCTTGACCACTACACCTTGTCAGGTGTGTCCAATTATCCACTTTACATTTTTGTCCTTGGCATTCAGGACTTGTTAATTGTATTACCATTTACACCTGTGTGGTTTCAATTGGCTTCAGCTGGTCACCCTGACTCTCACATACATTGTTTTTTCATATCTTGTATAACCCATGTTGCTTTTTCCTTAACATTATGTTATCGTAGTCTTCTTGTCTGATCAGTTCATTTAACTTTTTATAGAATTTATGTTGGCTTTCATTGGGCGCATAAATACCTACTATTAGGTATTTCACATTATCTACAATAATTTCAACTCCAATATGTGACCTTTATTGTCTTCAAAAATTTTGCGTGCTGTCATTTTATCCTTAATATACATAACGATTCCACTTTTCCTCTTTTCATTCAAAGCTGTAAATGTTGACCCAATTTGAAATTCTCAAATATTTTGATCTTTTTTTTATCTTTTCTCTTGCAAGCATATATAGCTAGATGAAAGTTTTACTGCGTTTTAAATTTAGAATTCAAGCCTTTACATCCCTGTACCTATTTTAAATGTCTTCTGGATAAGAGTAAGTTTGTTTTAATTAATTATATTGCTTAATTCAGGAGCTAAAGCTCTTCTTCAGTTGTTGCTTTTTTCCTTTTGAGTTAGAAATTCTTCTTTTTGTTCTCTAATTCTTTCTTCCTCTGTGCTTTCTCTTCTTCTCTTTGTTTCCTTTCTGTAGTCTTTTTGACATTTGTCTTTCTTCTTGGGTTCTTTTCCTCTCTCAGCTTTTTCTTTTTAGAAATCTCTTGCTTCTGTGTGGAGTTGATCCTGAACTTTTTTGTTTTATTAGCACTGAAACTCCTTCGATCCTATCCAGAATAGGGAATATTCTTTTTTGTTAGTTCTTGATTGGAATTTATCTCTTGACGTCTTTCATATCTCTACGGGCACATCTTTAAAAATCTAATTTGCACATCTTCTATCTTAATTCCGTTGTGTACTTTTTTTGCATATTTCGTTTCTCCATTTCGTGCCTAAAAAGGCTACCACCACATCTCTCGGAAGTCTTTTTTCCCTGCCACGATTGAATTCAGGCGAAAGATTTGTCAACCGCTGCTCCCATTTCTGCTTCTGAGATATCGATAAAGCTTGCCAGAGCCAGTACTATTTTATCATAAAGGTCTTCTTTAATTTCTTCTGGAACGCCTCTCAGTTTTTAAACTCGTTCTCTATGTCGGACTTCTTGATTCAGCATTTTTATTCTAAAGCTTATATTTTTCTTTCATTTCTTTAGATGATTCTTCCAGCTCCTCATTTTTTTGCTAGTTTTTTGTTCTTCTGCAAACCTGAGATATCCTTGTTATCTTATCAAGTTTTTTCCCAAATGTTCCCATTTCTCTTTGAAGGTCTTCTTTAGTTTCCTCCCTAGAAGCTTTATTTCCTTTCTCATTTCCTCTGATGCATTAAATTGCCTCATAAATAGTTGGCCGTTGAGTCGTTGTTTAGTTGGTTTTTCAGATGCATCTGAACTCTTCTCACCACGGTTGTATAAGCTTGCGTCACCTTTTTTCGATCCTGAAGCCATTTCTCACACTCCTTTGAGCAAATCCAAGTGTTTAACATAAACTCACTAACTGGGAGGGAATTACAAAATAATGAAATATATCTATAGTCTATTATATATATACACATAGGTAAATATCTCAAGATTTGTATGAATGTTAATTCCTTTATCTCCCCAATTAGTTTAATGTGAATATATCTCCAGAGCTCCCATAAACTTAACTAACTTATCTTATTCTAATAACAAGCTGACAATTCTTTTTACAAATGACTATTCATTCATTTACTTTAGAGATAATATGTTCCTGTTATCCTTCAAATTGGTCAAAATGTCCCCAGAGGGGAAAAAATAACTTTTTTGCAAACTGCACAAAGTTCAAATCTTTAAAAAAAGAAAACAAGTCCAATCAGTTATCATGCAAATTCACCACTATTCTTACTTAATTAACTCCCTGTATTAGATTACAAATCGCTTATTTTGTTTGAGTCCTAGAATTGCTTTTAAAGTAGTATTTTAGAGATGTTATATGTTACAGTTTTTATATTCCTCCGTTGTCTCGTCCCCTGTCCTCTTTCGCATTTTTGCCTTTCTTGGGAGATAGGGAAGAGCCAGTATAGTCTTATTTTTAGATTCCACTATAGCCCCTTACTCTACATAGAGGCAAAAAAAAGAGTGAAAAAGGAGAAAGGAAAAAAAAAAGAAAGAAAAAGCCCCAACAGCCAAAAAGAAAAGTTTTGGAGTAGATCCGGTGTCTCCTCCCCGTCCTTCTTCTGTTGTCGCCTTCTTGAGTATTTGGTAGTATAATCTGGTAATGCTTCTTGATAGTTAACTTAAAGGTTTTCCTTAATTTCACCCTTTAATTCCACTGCAATCTTTTTTGGCCTCACACACATATAAAATTAATTATTAAATATTTGTAAGTCATTGATGTCTCCTCCCCCGTCTCTCTTTCCGTCTCACCTTTCTTGAGTATTTGGTAGTATAATCTGGTAATGTTTCAAAGTCTCTTTTGTCTTCCCCTCTTTCCCTCTTGGTCCAGTCATTATAAGGTTGATTAAATTGGATTAGAGGTCTAGCAATGTTTCTTATATGGTCCTCCTTGTGGTTTAAATTAGTTAATTAAGATTGTCCACTAATTATTTCCATCGTTTAAACTTTGCTTTGTAGCTCCTTCTCTCTGGCGTTTCAGCTTCAAATCACCATTTTGTTGTCCTTCCCCCTAGCTTACTTTCTCTCTCTCTTAGCAATTTCAAGCAGCGTTTTAATTTTGAGTGGATGCTTCCCAAGGTTTTTTAATTTATGGCGTTTCTGCAATTATTTTACCCTGTCCATGTTGACTCAGATCCAATTTCGTTATTACTACAAGCAGAGCCTCCTCTTTAAACTGCTTTTAAAGCCGATCCTCTCCGGGGGCGGCTTGTCTTTTAAATTTTGTCAGCAGGCGCTGCTTTATCAAGAGGAGGTTTATTTTTGATCCAGATTTTTGTATTTAAAGTCCTCCAAAACTCAATGAGAAGGGAGGAAAGATTGCTAAATGAAAGTTATCTTTTACCAGTTCTTTCCTAAAATAAGCGGCAGGCAGAGTTCAGAGCCAAAATGGCGAGCAAGGCAAGCCCTGGCTGCTCTTCGGATTCAGCAACCGTCCATCGCCATACCCCCAAAAGGAGCCCCTGGCTCAGTCGATGCAGAAATCCCCCTTCGAGCCCCGTTCTCTGGCTCCCTCTCGGAGTCAGATTAGGCAGGGATTCCTCCCTGCTTGGCTTGCCTTGAAGATTGCTGTGACGAGCCCGTCTGCTAGCGACCTAACACTCAGCCATCACCGCTGGAAGTCCACAATTTCCCTGTTGTTCTGAGAGTGCAGGGTGGATTGTGTAGGGAGAGGCGTTCCCTCAAGTAACTCGGGCTTAAGCCATGTAGGGCTTTAAATACAAAACACTTTGTATTGGGCCCGGAAGCGAATTGGCAGCCAGTGCAGAGATTTTAACACGGGTGTTATATGGTCCAACCGAGAGGTTCCTGTGACCAGTCTGGCTGCAGCATTTTGAACCAACTGAAGCTTCTGAACCTGATACAAAGGTAGCCCCATGTAGAGCACATTACAGAAATCCAAATGGGAGGTTACCAGTGCATGTACTATTGTTTCAAGGTCCTTTCTATCCAGACAGGGATACTGTTGGCATATCAGCCAAAGCTGGTACCAAGCACTCCTGGCCATCACATCCACTTGGGATGATAACTGTAGGGATGGGTCCAGGAGTACTCCCAAACTGTGAACTTTGTCCTTTAGGGGAAGTGTAACCCCGTCCAGAACTGGATGACAAATTTCCCTGTCTGGATTTGGAGCACCTATTACGAGTACCTCTGTAATAATAATAATAATAATAATAATAATAATAATAATAATAATAATTTGTTTTATTTATCTTCCGCTATTCCAAAGATCATAGCGGTGGACAGCAAGTAAGCTAATTAGCAAATAAGCTAATTTGCCCCCAACATTCTGGGTACTCATTTTAGCGACCTCAAAAGAACGCAAGCCTGAGTCAAGCTTGGGCCCCTTTGCTGGTCTTGAACTCGTAACCTTGTGGTTTCGAGTGAATGGCTGCAGTACAGGCATTTAAACATTGCGCAACCAGGGCTTGATAAGAGGGATCCAAGCCATGAAGGGTTTTAAAGGTCAGGAGAATAATTTTATATCAGATTCTGAAAGGAATGGGGAGCCAATAGAGGGATAAAAACAAGGGGATAGAAACTTGATCTCCTGTAACCACCACAAAAGATCTGTTTGACAAGTAGGATTTAAATCAATTTAAAACTGATCCCGCAAAACCCAGGTCTTGGAGTAAATCCACCAAGAGACCATGATCAACAGTGTCAAATGCAGCAGAGGTCCAGGAGGACTAGAATAGAAAACAGACCTTTAAATTTAACCAGTAAAAGATCATCAATGATCATAGTAAGAGCAGTCTCAGTCGAATGCAGTGGGCAAAAGCAGACTGAAAAGGATCAATAATAGAATTAGCAGTAAGAAACTCCAGGAAGCGAAAATAAACAGCACGTTCTGAAACCTTAGATGGAAAAGGAAGAAGTGAGATAGGCTAATAGCTTGAGAGATGGGTCAAGAGAAGGCTTTTTCAAGAATGGCAAAACTAAAGCATGCTTAAAAGCAGAAGGGAAGGAGCCATTAGAGATAGAAAGGTTAATAGTATAAAGAAGAGAAAGTAGAATAGAGGGGGCAACAGAAATCAAAAGATGAGAAAGAAGCGGATTTGGGTTGAAGTTTGAGCCATCATATTGAACCTCCCAATAATTTAGTTTAAAGCCCTCTTGATCAGACTTGCTATGCTACCACCAAAGGCATTTCTTTCTTTTTTTTGGGGGGGGGGGGAATATACATACAAAAATACATACAAATATCCAGAAAGGAAGAAAAGAGAATCTTGCTGCACAAAATGAAACTGGGTGGGAGGTAGGAGAAGATACCAATAAGATTCCAAGAAGCTCAATGAAAATAGTAATGACAGATTTTCACATCCTTGTGTGACATTGGACAAGAAAAATGAAGTGGAGCAAATATATATTTGTATACTTAGGTGTAACCAGGACAATTTTAATGAGTTCAGTTAACTGGCCTGAGGGATTGTACAGACTGGCCCAAAAGAATGGCCTGGGGGCGGAGTCAAGGCGTAGCATCTGCGTGCTTGACACCATGACCCTGCCCTCATGGCATTATTTTGGTACAAACCCATTTACATCACATGCACCATGGTAATGCCACTGTGGTGCAGCACTCAAATAGCACAGCGCAGAAGGGAGGTCAATGCCACACCACAGTGCTTCCAGGGAACTGCTTGGGGCAGCTTGTTTTTGCTTCCTCCATGGAGTGGATCAGTGCCACTGCCTGCGCTTGCTGTGGCGTCAATCTGGGGTGAAAAGGGGTGGCTGCATGCTGCCCATTTGTATAGACCCTGAGTTAGAAGCAGTCCTTTTGGAATTGTTTCCCACATATATACTGAGTTGCTGAGATAGGGAATTCAAAGAGGCAGAGTTCTTGCTGTTAACTGTATTTTATTTCAAGGGGGAAACACACATCAATGCAAGCACAAGCACAAACAAACACACACACACACCCCGAGTGATAAAGGTTTAAGCATTGGAATAGACAAGAGGCCCCACTAATGGTGATATTTACTAAAGTGAGGTGACTCCAGATGGTCCAATTAGATGGCATGGTGTTGGGCTCGGCCTTTTGGGGGAACATTGAGGGGAAACAGCAGTGAGTCGGAACTAGTCAGAATCCAAAGTGATGTAGAGTCACTATAAATTCTATCCAGCCCAAGGAAACAAAGTAAATCTGAGTGATTATATAGCCCACAACCAGCCTGAGGCAAAGATACAAGAAATCTGCATGGAAAAGATCACTTGAGATAGAGGTATCAAAGGTGGGAATGGGATTGCAATGGTGGCTTGGGTGCAAAACATCCCTCTGTAAATCACCTAGCCTTCCTGTCTCAGAAATGTGAATTCTTCCCTGATTGCAACTCCCAAACTATCTGTTTGACCTGTGAACTGGTACCGTGGTATGTGACCTTCCCCTTTTTGGCTTATGGCTGTCAGAGTCCAACTGGGGCCATAGAAGGTAACCCACACCACAAAATTGGAAGACTTCCAGTGGTCATAACATTTGTGAGTGAATGTAGACAAATGTAAGCTTTAAAATATGCTTCCCAACTATTCTGCAACTCACCTCTTCTCTAGGGGAAAAAAAGAAAGATGCAGAACACATATCATGTAAATGTTCTCATTTCAACTTGATCTGGTCCTTCTCTCTCTCTCTCTCTCTTCTCTCTCTCTCTCTCTTAAAGTGCAAAACAGTATTTGTCACAATTAAAGCTA
>NC_056524.1:121452620-121457668 GCF_019175285.1 Sceloporus undulatus
AGGTCATCATAAATATAGGCTGTGTCTATTCACCTATAAAGCAACATAACTAGAAGTGGACCTCTTGCACTATTGCTTTCCCCCCCCCTCCTCCATTTTTGATATTTTGACACTGTGAATGTGGACATTTGAGGATTTCAGTGACAGAAAAATGGCTCTTGGAACAAGTACATTTGCTAACTTCTGCTGTAAATCTAGGTACTTAATTTAAAATATGGGAGTGGAAGTTTGCAGTTATTCAGTGGTGATGAAAAAACACTCTGTATAACTTCAGAAGAATACTGTTGTTACCTCTCTCTTGTTTCTCCTTCAAAATCCTATGCCATTGGCTTGGACAAATAAGACTACAGCAATATTGTGTTAATGACAATGTACAAAATAGCACTACTCATCTACCAAAAAATCCAGAGTCATCTCCAGGTCTCAAGGGCCCACCTCCTCAGTGAGCAGGCATCTGTTGGTTTACTTAATGACAGCAAAAGACAATTGGCTTTTTAATGTCTTCAGTGGCCCAGAGTGATGCTACATCAGAGGTATTTTGGGGAATTATTATGGCTACTAAATCTACAACAGAGGATAAATACCCTAAAGATATCAGCTCCTATCTTGTCTTGGAAGCTGAGCAAGGCCTGCTCTGGTTGGTACAGCCAGCCCTCCATATTCATGGATTCAACCATCCACATCACAAAAATATTTTTAAAAGAAGCCAAAAAGTAATCCTTGCTTTTTGCCATTTTATATATGGGAGACCATTTAACTAGGTCACTGTATTTAATGGGATATGAGCATCCACAGATTTTGGTATCCATGGGTGGTAGTGGTGGTGGTGGTACCAAACTACAGCAGATACCAAGAGCACACTATATGCAATCAGTCCTCCATATCCATGGGTTCCTTATCCACATTGGAGGAAAAACTATTAATAACTATAAAACCATATAACAATAAAAATCAATGTGAAAAACACAGAAGGCAACAGATATTCCCCAGATAATATCAAAAAATAGTTAGTCATTGCTATTTTTTGAACATCATTGCACAAAAAGTAGGGGAGGATGCTTCTTGGAATTCAGTGGGTCTTACTTCTAGTAGAGTTTGGGAAGTAACTTCGCAAATGATCAATGAATTAACACTACTATATGCTGAAGCCAACTAAACTGTGTCCAGAGAATCAGTGTGTTGCTGCTCGGTTAAGGATCGCGAAAATGTGTATTTTATATTCTTAGAATATATTTTTATTATATAAATATACATTTTATATCTTTTATATTCTTTTTCATATATAAAAAGCTGACTTTCTAAGGCCTAGTTCTGGATATACACATACAGAACAGAAAATATCAAAGATTCCTACTAAAACTAATTCATTTAGAAATCTTAACTTGATTGGCAGTCAAAACAACGATTTGTAAAATTATAAACCATATAAAAATCTTCTTGCTGAACAAAGGAACTACTGAGTACTGTGACTGGAAGTTATGAGTCCACACAGGTGGAATATTTTATATCTCAACTTAAAGGCAATGAAAAGCTGATAGAAAATAAAATGAATCTACAGCCTTATTGACTCGTGTAAAAGTGAGGAATTGAATTAACTTGCCAAAGATAAGACTCATTTTAAATCAGGGATAAGGGTTATGAGGGTTTTTTTGTGACTAAATGTGTTTATTTTTATTTTTATTATTTCTTTTTGAATATAGTAATAATGATGTTTGTTCACAGATTCAGGCACACTGGTTAATTTTTCTACACTGAAAAAGAAGAAAATGAAATCTCTCATGTAAGCAGTGGACTATCCCATGGTTGGGATGAAGCTAGAATAAAATTAATAATTTAATAAGGATTTTAAAAAGAATAATAATAAGAAAAAACAGTTGTCCATGCAGATGAAACATTAAAATTTGCATAGTAGCCTAAAGGAGACATAATGTGAGCAAAAGTCTTAGCAAAGCAGATGTTGCTGGCTGACCTGGCCGAGCAATATCTGTTCTCCTAAGGGTTTTGTTCACATGAGGTCTCTGCATACCTTCTAATCACTTATAACTTTCAGTCACAGTACTTAGTAGTTCCTTTGTTTGTTAAAGAGATTTTGGAGCTATAAACTGGGCACTCTGTTGCATTATATGCCCAGTGTTTGAACACTGGATTTCAACACCTCCACCTACTATGACTCCTTTTCTGAGCCTACCAACTGTCTCCAAGCTGGGTACTTCTCACTTCTATGCATTGGCCAGAGGAAGATGAGTAGAGAATAGGGGAGGACCAGGAGGTCAGTCAGCTATATCAGTGTAGGCTAGACAATGTAACTGTCACATGGATTTGCAATCGGTTGACCGGTCAAACACAACAGGTGCTCAATAATGGCTCTTTTTAATCTTGGAGAGAAGTGACCAGTTCTGACTTGGGCCCAGTGTTATTAAATTTGTCAATGACTTGGATGAGAGAATTGCGGGCATACTTATCAAATTTGCAGATGACACCATATTAGGAGTAGTAGTTAAGACTCCAGAGGACAGGATCAAAATTCAAAATGGCCTGAATAGACTGGAAACCTGGCCAAAGCTAGCAAAATGAAATTCAACATGGAGAAATGTAAGGTATTGCATTTAGGGCGTAAAATGAAATGTATAGATATAGGATGGGGGACACCTGACTTAAGGAGATTCCGTGTGAAAGGGATCTAGGAGTCCAAGTAGACCACAAGTTGAACATGAGTCAACAGTGAGATGCAGCAGCTAAAAAGGCCAATGCGATTTTCAGCTGCATTAATAGAAGTATAGTGTCTAGATTAAGGAAAGTAATAGTGCTCAATTCTGCTTTGGTCAGGCCGCAATTCAAAAAATATGTTGAGAAACTGGAGCATGTTCAAAGGATGGCAATTAAAATGGGTGAAGGGTCTGGAAACCATGCCCTATGAGGAATGACTTAGGGAGCTTAGGATGTTTAGCCTGGAGAAGAGAAGGTTAAGAGGAGATATGATAGCCCTGTTTAAAAAAATTGAAGGTATGTCATATTGAGGAGGGAGCAAGCTTGTTTTCTGCTGCTCCAGAGAACAGAACCCAGAACAATGGATGCAAGCTACAGGAAAAGAGATTCCACCTCAACATTAGGAGGAACTTCCTGACAGTAAGGGCTGTTCAACATTGGAACATACTCTCTCAGAGTGTGGTGGAGTCTCCTTCTTTGGAGGTGTTTAAGCAGAGGCTGGATAGCCATCTGTTGGATATGCTTTGATTGAGAGTTCCTGCATGGCAGGGGGTTGGACTGGATGGCCCTTGTGGTCTCTTCCAACTCTATGATTCTACAACTGCTTGCATCCTTCTGGACCTCTTGGGGGGGCGGTCTGCCAGAGATCTAGGAGGATCATATCATCTTGCTGAAGGTAGCTGTAGGAACAGAGATGACTGATGCCTAGTGCCTCCCCATCCACTTCATATACTGTATGGCCATGGGGGAGGTGCCCAACTGCAGACACATAAGTCAAGGGTATGGACAGAAAGGACAAAATACAAATACCTTTGATTGAACTTTATGATCTACCTGTGTGATGTAAGATTTCTGCCATTTTTTATTTTTTTTATTAGACAAACATATATACAAAATATACAAGATACATATAATGTATATAAAAGAAATATATAAAGAAATACATATATCATCCTATTGACATACATCGTGGTCAAATCAATCATTTATCAAACTTTATACCTTTTCTGGTTTTTTTCCATACTTTGCAAACATTTGCTCAAATCATCATTAAAAAAACCCCACAAAGGCAAAAAAGAAAAAGAAAAACAAAACAAGTATAAAAGGAAAAACAAAACCAAGAGAAAAAAATGATTTCTGCCATTTTTAAAGAAGGTAGTGCCATTGAAGATGAATGCACAGTTGATCCTGAGAGTTATGAATGAAAAACCTACCTCAACCATCTAATTTGTATTTCCATGTCCCTTTCTCTGCACCAAAAATTCATAGGAATACAAAAACATGGGAAACTGCCTTATACTGTATTCCAAATGCATCTGAGAAAGAAGAGTTAAGTCTATGGAAGCACATGCTGCCAACTTCTTTTTTTAGTTAGTCTCAAAGGTTATGCAAGCCACATACTGATTCCACAGACTAACATGGGTATATCTTTCAATTTTGCCTTATACTGAGTTTGAGCAGTAAGTCATATAGCCCAATATTGTCAGCTCTGACTGTAAGCATTCCAGATCATATCTTCAGAACTGAAGTTGGCTTTAGATCAATTCATGCCATTGGTCCATGGAGTCTAATCTTTTATATTCAACCCCTTTACCTCTAGCAGAGGTAAAGCATGTTTGGCCTTCCAGGTACTGTTCGACTGGAATTTCCATGATTCATCAAACATTGGTTGTGCTGACTAGAGCTATATCCTGCCCCCTGCCCCCTAAGGTTCCAGGCAGAAAGAGTCTTTTTTCTAGCTTTCTATCCTTATAGATGAAGATACTAGAGACCTTCTATATGATAAACATGATATTTTCACGTTGTCCATGGACACTGCTACCCTAAATGATGTGGGGGGGAGCATTAGGGGTTCCCATCAGCTGTGTCAGCATCTTCATGAAACTTTAGGGGAATTACAGCTCAAGAGAGACCTGCAAGAGGAGGGTAACTTCAGGGATCTTTCACCTATGTATACCAGGGCTAACTGCAGAGAGACTTCACTTTCAGTGAACAGAAGGGTTTTTATTTCGAAATGTGAAAGGGTGCGTGCAAACATATAAAACCTTAAGAACCATACAAGGCTAACAGTAAGAAAATCATGGAAGGTTGGATAGTAAGAAATGGGATTTAAAGAGGATGGTAATTACCAGTCCTGAAAAGGAGAACACAACAAATAGAGACTGGTTCACACAGTGTCTGAGGACGACACAGAGAGAGTGAGCGGGACCCTCTGTGCATACACAGTCTGTGAGTGCAAGGTCTGTGAGCATGGGGTCTGTGAACAAAATGGTTATGTCTGGGGCAGATATTTATATCCTATTTCATACCCTGGAGGGATGCTTGATGTTACCACATGGTGT
>NC_056524.1:121457693-121462912 GCF_019175285.1 Sceloporus undulatus
CAATTTTTCCCAGTGAAAAAAAAATTAAATATCAGTTGGTTGGCATTTTCCTCTTCATTAGACAGCTCAGAAGGTTGAATAAAAGAGGTAATGAAGAGTGAAATAAGAACAAGTCTGGCTATGTCCCTGAAACATGGGCCAATAGATAGCTACGGCCATTTGGGAGTGTGGTGATCAAATATGCATGTCCCCAAAGTGGCCAGAAGCTGGTCCATGCTGTCTGAAGGAGTCCGCACCCCACAAAAGGAATATAAATAATACAGCTCCTGTTGTCGTTGACATGGGACCACGTGGTGTCCTGCTTTGGAGCAGGCTGTGCAGTTTCTTTGGAAGGGTCTTGGTGCAATCAACAGCCCGTGCCAGAGGCACTCCTACTGTTGTCTGTTTCACCCCTATCCCCTATGCCACTACCTTTATTCATCAGTGGGAGACAGTGCATTACTGTGAGTGTTAGTGATAAAGAGATCCCTTAAGGGGATGTGCAAAATGGGGGGAATGGCACACAGGCTCTGTCTCTTCCCCCTCTATAAACATGGCCAAACAGAATTCTGCATAATGCCTTAACCGTTTCATCACAAAGTTGTGACAGCAATGCCAAGGGAAAACAATGAGCAAAGATTCTTACTCAAAATTGAGTCAAACAATGCCTAGGAACATCCAGAGAGTGGGTGGGGGAGATCTTTAGGTAATAAAGCTGTTGATACAGTGTGTAAACTCCTCATGATTCTGAAGCAGATCAACAGCTACCTGCTCAACTCTGTCCTTCTCACATTGCAGGCTCATAACAAGATACCAAGTAAGCTAGTGAGGTTATAAGTGATAGGGTACAAAGTTGACATTGACTGGATAAAGATAAATTTCTCTCTCTCTCTCTCTGATTGATAATCTAGAAGTTCTTTAACTTTGGTATCTCAGAAGAGCACCTATCTAGAAAAAGAGGCATTAATGTATAGACTAATCATGTGGATATGCTGGTTCACACTAATGGTTCCTTCATGATAGCTGTGAAGAAAGATATAGGCTGGCTGTGAGCTTGCCAATTCTCTTATAGTATCCCTGATGCCATCTTATTCAAGCACTCATGTAACTTCTTAGGAATCAGCCCCTATGGCCTGTAACCTTTGCCATGGCATATCCTTGTGGAATTGCTGCAATATCGTTGTCTATACAGGTAACAACAACAACAAAACCCAGAACAGAACAGAAAAAAACAAAATACAAAATGATGCCTATGCCCACAAATCCACAAAATCTTGTAAAGGTAATATGAGAAATTATCTAGGGAAGGTGTACTTGCTGCACATTTAAAGAAATTGTAAAGTTTGGGGGGAGGACTATCAAAACAAAACTATATAGCATTTTGAGACTTCAGTGGTTGTTCTTTTCAAAAAGAAAAGGAAAGATCATTGCACACATTATCATAAACTGCAGGCTAATCTTGAAAATACTATTACAGTTATTTAGGATAAAAGTGCACAATAGTTATTTACAGCCTGTGCATTTTCTGTACCTTGGTATCCTAGAAATTATACAAACAATAACAAGAAATAATTATTTCCTCTATAATATAAAACATGCAGGCAGTGGATCTAGTGCAATCCAATAAATGATTCATTTATGGACAATAACACCAGTTTCTACTGATTTTAACACTACTTACAGTTATGAGCCAGTCTGTTGGACACATTTCTTCTTCCCACTTCCTTTGTTCTTTATTGTTGTAGGCTACAGATCTTTGAAATAGAAGATGGGATTTGCCTCACTTCTCCATATGTTCAGGACATATTGGTGTTTTGCCACCTTCACCTACGTTAAATTACACTTTCAAATTACAGTGTTTTTCCTTATAAAGTTGGTGCAGTGGTTATGATTGTGTGCAGTGAGAACTGATATGTTTGATTCAAGTGAACTGTGAGACATAAATCAATTTCATTATGAATATCTAATTAGTAGCTGGATGCTACAAGTGTTGCATATAGTGGTGGAAAGAACATTCAAAACCTTTTTTAAAGTATTTAAAATGTGTTGCTTGAATGTCAGAAAAGCCTTACAAAGGTCCAAAACACACTGCAGAAATAATCCATTTTGAGACCACCTCTTAGTGCTAGGGAATCCTGGGAATTGTAGTTTATTGTGGCACCACAGCTTTCTGACAAAGAAGTCTAAATGTCAGATGAAACTACAGCTCCCAGAATTCCCTAGCACTGAGCCAGGGCAGTTAAAGCAGTCTCAAACTGGATTACAGCAGTGTCTTTTGCCCCAAGGAGAATCTTGGGCTGACAAGAATCTCCACAATTTGGGATTTATTCTGTTCAAAATTTGCAAACAAAATAAAACAGCATTTTCTGCTGTATCTTGCACTGAAAATGCTGTTTTCTTTGGGTGGAAAGTACACATTTCCCAAAGAATAAGTCCCCAATTAAAGCATTCTCTGTGCATGAATCAACAAATAATATTGTCTTCAATTTAATAATATTTTTGCCCAAATATATGTGTGTGTGTGTGCGTGCGTTCGTCTGGAAAATGCTGGTTGGTATCCTATTCATGTTCTCATAAACCAGGTCTATGCTGTTGTAATTTTTTGCATTCACATCTACAGTCATTCTGCAGGTTTTCCCAAACTCTACCTTAGGGGCCAAACAGCACCATTAACATAGGCTGCATCTGCAAAATTCTGGTGCCAGATCAAACTCAGAGAATGGAATAACTGTGATTTACAGATATCAGTGAAAACTGTTACTGTGATTTTAAAATACCTGTGATTCAAAACTGTGATTTTCTGTGATTTCTGTGATTTTCTGTTATTTCTGTGATTTTCTGTGATTTCTGTGATCTGTACACTATTTTGGAGCTCAGTAACAGAATGAATCACAGTCACAGAAAAAGTAGCAGTTCCACAGTTTGGAGCTCAGTAGCAGAATGAATCACAGTCACTGAAAAAGTAGCAGTTCTGTGAAAATCACAGTTTGGAGCTCAAGAGCAGGAATGTGTGGCTGCTCCACACTGCAGAAATTATCCAGTTTCAATCACTTCTGTGCCATGGGCTCCCATCCCACGGATCCTGGGATTTGTAGTTTGTTGTGGCACCAGAGCTTGTTGACAGGGAAGCCTAATGTCTCACTTACAAAACTACAGTTTCCAGAATTCCATAGCACTGAGCCATGGCATTTAAAGTGGTGCCAAACTGGATTATTTCTGCAGTATGGATGCAGCCACAGTCACTGAAAAAGTAGCAGTTCTGTGAAAATCACAGTTTGGAGCTCAGTAGCAGAATGAATCACAGTCACAGAAAAAGTAGCAGTTCACAGTTTGGAGGCTCAGTAGCAGAATGAATCACACTGCCAAAATAAAGCTGCTTCAAGTCTCTTTGGAGGTATGCTGTTTAAATGATGCATGCACCCTAAGAATCCAGAAGCTGGACCAAAGCTGCACTCCAGTGCTTAGGACTGGATTGTGGCTTTGGTGCGACCTCCGGACTCTTAGGACCCATGCATCATTTAAATAGCATACCTCCAAAGAGACTTGAAGCAGCTTTATTTTGGCAGTCTGTAACAGGCCACAGTCACAGAAAAAGTAGCAGTTCTGTGAAAATCACAGTTTGGAGCTCAGTAACAGAATGAATCACAATCACTGAAAATCACAGTTTGGCCTTCAAGCCAGTCACAGTTCCAAACTGTGACTTGTGAATATCTGTGAAAAAGTAACAGTTCTGTGATTCTATTCCATTCTCTACAGTTCCCAGAATTACATAGCATTGAGCCATGGCAGTTAGTGGTTTCAAACTGGATCATTTCTGTAGTGCAGATGCAGCCATAGGGACTTCTGAACTTCTTGGAAGTGGGTCAGTGAGTAAAGAAATGTGCACTTCTCTCACAGCAGCAAAGCACTTTGCTATGAGAAATTGGAACAAGACCTTACTTGGGTTTAGAGTCTGCCTTTCAGCAAATATCTCACTATCAGGAGAAGTGTGGACACTGCCCTCACTGCCCTGCTCTCCAGCACCCTGGACATCCCTATTTCAGTATTTCTGCCTTGCTTCTAAGGTAGGATTAGGGAGCTGGTCACATCATTAGAATTTTGAAATTATTATTTATACTGGTTTCCTACTATATGTAAATTATGCCAAAACCAAAATAAGGAAACCAAACAAATAGGAAGACATTAGGACACTGGTCCATGGGACATTGGTCAAATCAATTAGCTATTTTTAAAGTTATGGTTCCATGTGTGTGTGTGTGTGTGTGTGTGTGTGTGTGTGTGTATATATATATATATATATATATATATTAAAAAAGGTAGAATCTATACTACAAAATGAAGATGAATAAAAAGAAGCTTTGTGAAATGAACAACTTTATTAGGCCTACATTTGACAGTTATTATTTCCATGTCTCTCATAGAGTTTAGCCATAGCATGCATTTGTATTATTTCCTGCTTGTGGGCATTAGCCACAACCTCTGTCTTCCTCCATCAATTAGTCTGCAGTTAGTCTGAGTTTGTTCATTTTGTAGTGTGCAGTTCTTGCTTCTCCATGGTGGAAGAGCATGTGATATAGATCCTCTCACCATGAGATATTTTATAAGCTTTACTATTTGTAGTTAAACTTACTTCATATGTTTATGGTTTGCTTTGCTTTTTTAACCAAGGAAAAATAAGCCTTTCCCCTCCTGATAGATCTTTTTGGGGGTAGGAGGTGGAGCTGGTTGTTGCTTATCTTCTGCTTGCAAATACCAGTTTCTCCCTTTGTGAGATACATTATTAACGCTAACATTCCTCAAGAGGAACAGCTGAAATCATGTAGGGTTGAATGAAGTTGTTTTTATAAACATTAGAAACATTTAATATACATTTGAAAGAATATAAAGTTTATGAACCAATTATCTTGTTTTCCTTGTCAGACAAGGAACTCCAAGGCTGGAGCTGCTAAGAAAAGGGTAAAGTGGTATGTTTCAGGCATTAAGGGCAGCACAGGTCTCACTGGGTCCCTAGGAGATGTAGAGGATCATAGAGCCAGGGCAGCATTGATGATATCGAGTACTAGCCTTACAAAAGGCCACAAAAATGTTCTGAACTCAAAAACAAGCACAGAATAGAAAAGGTGTGTGTGTGTGTTAGAAGAGGGAAAATGTAACTCAAGAACCTTATTAAATCAAGGCTACTCTCTTGTTGGAGTAAACACTAGCATTTTGTTTTTGTGTGTGAACAGAACAATTTATTT
>NC_056524.1:121462937-121468425 GCF_019175285.1 Sceloporus undulatus
GAGAGAGAGTGGGGCAAAGATAGTAAAGCCCTCTGTGAGGTCGTTACAAAGCGAGACTTGGCACCTCCAACAGTGTTGGCCCCAGTGTTCTGATGTGCGAGGCGGACTATATGGGAGAGGCGGTCCTCCAAGTACCCTGGACCCAAGCCATTTAGGCTTTATAGGTCAACCCACACCTTGTATTGAGCTCGGAAGCGAATAGGCACCAGTGGAGATCTTTTAAATAGGTGTTTATATGGTCTGCCTGTCTACCAGCGACCAATCTGTCTGCCATGTTTTGAACCAGTTGTAGCTTCCGAGTGTGGTACAAGGGTTGCCCCATGTAGAGCGCATTGCATAAATCCAATCGAGAGGTTACCAAGCAGTACAACAGTTCAAGGTCCCCCCGCCCCAGTAGGGACGCAGCTGGTGTATCAGCCGAAGCTGATAACAAGCACTCCTGCCGTCGCATCCACCTGAGATGTTAGCTGAGCGACGAATCAAGGAGCAATCCCAGACTGCGCACCGAGTCCTTCAAGGGGAGCGTGACCCCATTCAGGACCGTGACAAATTAAAACATCATCAAAGCTATCACCAGTCCCTCCGTTTTCCCTGGATTCACACTGAGTTGTTTCCCTCATCCAGCCCCTTACCGACGCCCAAACAGGCATCTAGTGGAGAGATACCAGCCTTAGTTACTGCATCAGTCGGAAACACGAGAAGGACTATTGGGTGTCATCAGCGTACTGATAACACCGCGCCCCGTGTCTCCGGATGATCTCACCCAGCGGTTTCATGTAGATGTTAAATAGCATAGGAGACAAATCGCTCCTTGAGGGACACCAGATGTAAGGGCCTCTTGTCGAGTGACAGTCTCCAGCTCCACCATCTGGAATCTACCCGAGAGGTAGGACAGGAACCACTGCAAAGCAGTACAACCCCGATACCCAGCTCCCCCAGGCGTTCGCAGGATACCATGGTCAATGTATCGAAGCCGCTGAGATGTCCAGGAGCACAACAGGACACGCTTCCCCTGTCCATGCTCAGACGGAGGTCATCAACTAAGGCGACCATGGCAGTCTCAACTCCATAGCCCGCCCGGAAGCCGGTTTGAATGGGTCTAGAAAAATCGGTGTCATCCAGGATCGATTGAAGCTGGAAAGCGACTGCTCTCTCGATCACCTTTCCCAGATAGTGCGGCTGGGGTCCGGAATACATCCAGTTGCACTTGCCCAGCCACTGGCACATGCGATAACACCCAATTTTGAGTTTTCAATCCTGCTCTTATTAGGAGAACTTCTCCATGTGATAATCTCCTAAATTTTTCATCATCATTCATCATCTCCTCCTCCTCTTCATCTTCCTCCTCCTCCTCCTGGTGTTCAAAATATCTGGTGATTATTAGTTGTGTTGCATGTATGATTGCTTTGGGGATGAGGGAAAATTCCACAAAATGATGGTAAAATTGTGGTCACTGAGGGGCCATAGTTGATGTGAGCAAATCATTAAAAGTAGAGTCTGGAAAACTTTTTTTTTTTTTCTCTTGGGAAAAATCTTTAGTTGGCATACAATTCCAGTATGTTTTTAAAGACAGGACTTTTCTATTCAAAACAGAGACTGGAAAACTTTCTTTGGTTACACAACAACTTTAATGTTAAAAGCAGTGTCTGGAAAAGGTGTTAAAAACAGACCTGAGGGAAACATTTGAAATCAGATAAATCTCTTTTTTCAGGTTTGTTTCTTAAAATGAATTACATGTTTTGAGCAATTGTGGCCGATGCTTCATGCAGCATGCTTAATGGTATCACCAGAGGCCACACTCTGTGGCATCATCATCATTCACCCCTGTGAGATCAACAGAGGTTGATCCTAGTCTCAAATTTCACTCTGGAATAGTTGTGACTTTGCAACTTTATTGACAGTTATTTAACAAATAATAGGTAATATAATGGGGAAGGCAAAGTGGAGTGGATTTTCATCCACATTGGAGATGAGACAACAGAATTAGTTTAAAATGGAAAAGTTCAGTCACTGTGTTAGCAGTGTCACAGAAGCTTCCATGATTTTCTCTACAACACAGAGTTACCTGTATCTCCAAACTTTTGAAAAGTTTCTCATATTCTAGCTCAGAACCTCCACAGGGACTTCACCAGCCTCTACAAAATATATCTGCTCTTGGGCTTTTTCTCTTTCTGAGAGTCTTTCTACAATCCTCTCTCTTATTCCTTCACTTGAAGAAAATCGCAATGCTACAAGTCAGAGCAGGGACTTTAGAGAGCCAGCATGGTGTAGTGGTTTGAACACTGGACTATGACACTGGAGACTAGAATTTGAAACCTGGCTCAGCCATGGAAACCTACTGGGTGGCCTTAGGCAAGTCACACACTTGGCAAGCCTCAGAGGGTGGAAATGACAAACCCTCTTTGAAGAAACCTGCCAAGATAACCAGATGATAGGTTTGTCTTAGTGTTGTCATAAGTCAGAAACTACTTTGAAGGCACACGACAGCAACATGAAACTACAATATGCATTCTCTGGTACATCTGTTGATTGATTTTATCTTACAGGGTGGAGTTTTATTGGGTATGTTCTTAACTGTCTTTGTGCTTTAAAAAATGTGGACACTTACAGAATTTGATAACACTCTGCCTCTGTATGTAGTCATCAGAGTTTATCACACCGGAGGAATTTCTCTTAATTTAGAATGAAAAGAAAGTGGAGCCATAAAGTCGCTAGTTTAGCGAAATTATATGAATGCTCATTGCATTCAAACTGGTCCCCCATTAACCAAAAATAGCATGCCATTGCCCAAATTTGTGTGTGGCAGTCTATCACACAATAACGTGAAACCCCATGATTGCACTTGGACTGACTTCCCATTGCCCAAATTTGCATGTAGTGGGTTATCACGCAATAACGTGAAACCCCATTATTGCATTCAGATTGCCATTGGGTTATACTTCCAATTTCCCTTGTCTGATAAACTCCATCAAAGTCTGGAAGCTGAATGACTAACTTACCTCAGAACCCACTGGAAGGGCAGGAAATGTAGCCCCCCAGATTCCATAGTCCCATTACCATGATTAAATATGTTTACTGAAAAGAAAATCCAGATGAAATCCTCATATGGTATCAAATACTAAAGGTGCCTTGATCTAATCTATCTTCCTCTATGTTAAGTGCCAGTCTTTTTACAAGTCTTTAATTTTTTCTACTTTTTCCAACTTCCTTTTTACCTCCTCTATCTTAACTGACTCTCTCCATTCATCAGTCTTATTCCAGCTCTAGTTCTATTACACTCCCTTGCGCTGCTTTCATGGATTTTCTTATATCTGTTCCAACCAGTTCATCTGATAGAGTTATGTGAGTATGACTGGATATATTGGATATTCATCAGGAAATATCATTAGTTTTAATAGTCTGAATTGACTTTTTTTGAAAGGCTAGATTTATGACTGAGAGTCTTTGTCTGTTTCAGCCACTAGCAGCCTTGGCTATTTTTTCGTATTAACATTATAACTAGTTGTAAATAAGCCATTTTGCATTTCTCTATTTTAGTTTACAATTCAAAGGTATATTCTGTAGAGAGATCTTGTAGCACCTTGCTCTTGTAGCAATGCATCTGAGGAAGTAGAGTTAAGTCCATGAAAGCTCATACTGTCAACTTCTTTCTTTAGTTATTCTCATAGGTGCAACAATATTTCTCTTCTTGCTTAGTTTAAAATATTATAGATAGATCTGAAATGGAAGCTGATGATATCAAATAATTCACCGTTCTTGGATAAAAAAGAGGGAGAACAGAAGAATTTGCATAAATAGGGATATCCATTGTACTATTTCCAGGACTTGCTCTGAGGTTAAGAACAGTGCAGATTTAGACAAGGGCATGACACATTACATCTGTCCCTCATCTTCCCCATGGATGAGCCACTCCAGGCCCTAGCAGCAAGCCATACTAAACAATTTGCTGCTGATCAACCCTTATTGACAAAACGTTTCTTGGTGAACAACTTCCCTAAGCCCTGAAATGTAAGATAGAGTGCTGGTCTGTATCAGGTACACACATTTCTCCCTTGCCTGTTCAATGTTCTCATAACCTGATGGATAGAAGAATTATCCTCAGCCCAAAAAGACACTCCTTGGGAGCTCACCAACAAAGTAATGTTGCCAAATCTTTAACAGCACCAGCTGAGTCACATCTTCTTGTTATGCCACAGTGAGGAGAGTGGATAAATCCTTCAACAAAATGTGCTTTTAACTGGCAGCCCAAAACTCTACAGAGCTCTCACAGGTGAACAGATGAAGCTTACCCTGACCACTGGAAGCAGAAAAAATTCAAAGAGGCCAGGAGACCATTTTGTTGAAGGATTTATCCACTCTCCTCACTGTGGCATAACAGGAAGATGTGACTCAGCTGGTGCTGTTAAAGATTAGGCAACATTACCTTGTTGGTGCCAATTTACAACTGACATATGATCCCCCTGATTGACTGATCAATAATGATATTTCCCCACATGTCTTCTCCATTGAAGAATAGTCCCTAGAAGCAGAAGCTGTATGCCTGTATGTTTGTACCTCCAAAAAGGCTGGATAATTAAAATACAGGATTGTGAGCATATGAAACTTACTTTTGTAAATCAGTTTCCTTATGCATGACATATATATTATAATAGATTATACAATATCAGCGCTATAGGTTCATAAGCTCTATGGCCAATGGGATCTCCCCAAAGAAAGACAGCACTGAAACAATGAAATAAGTGATAGGATCCTATTGTCAACTGATATAGTGATTTCTTCTGATGAATCACCCACTTGATTCAAGGGTACCAATTTTTATAAAATGGCAACATGGGAATGAGCTAATGTGAGTTCCTGTTTCAATGACTTCAACACCAGTTGATGACTCACAGGCATGAAAATAAACATAGCAGATCAAATGTGACAGACAAATTTCCATATAAACTTAGCAGCCATAGTAATTGAGGCCATCTATGCATTCATTAATGGCACAATGAATGGCATATAGTGAAGTAATGTATCCCCTCAAAAGCATAGTATCATTTCCAACTAATTAAAGTTCATTTATTCTGACAGACAACTTAAGGTAATACCAAAATAACGGTTGCTTTTATTCTCTTATGTTAACACTGAGATGGCCAAGACATAAGAGTAAGGGTGAAAAGAACAAGGGCAGCAATAACAGACATTCAACTTATTGTTGTTGTGATAGCCTTAGCAGTGTGAGGAGATACTTGACATACTACAGGATGACAGATAAGAAATGTTGCTTCATGCAGATGTTCTGGAAGGAACATTTTAGAAAAGCAGAAAGGGAGAAATGGCATGGTCTTCCGTCTCATCTTAGGATGGACCATGGTAGGCTAGATAGAGGAATGACATACAAAGATGTATTGGGATACAGGAGTAAGAGACTAGAATGTGGAGTAATGAATGCAAGCTGCAGGAAAAGAGATTCCATCTCAACATTAGGAAGAACTTCCTGACA